>NC_142669.1:17313812-17622819 GCF_026168435.1 Sesamum indicum | reverse complement strand
GCGTTTGTAATAGTTGTGGTTTCGTAGTGGGAATAAACTGTTGAAAATGTTGCAAGTTGAGCAGTACTGAAAGTAGGTGAATGTTTGAAAACAAAAGTCAAAAGTGAAAAAATTTTAAAGTTTGAGTATTTGGGAAAATAATTTAATATTTATTAGGAATAATTAAATTTATTCTCCCTTATTTATGATCTATTTACATAAATCACCTATACTTTTTGGATAATTACAAAAATTACCCCTGACAGGCGAAAAATTGGGATAGTTTGTGTAATGATGTTGACGTTTTTGGAGGATCTATGTATAATTTTATAGAAAAATATGGGTGATTTGTGTAAATAATATCGACGTTGTCACGTTTCTAGTGGGTGTATATATACTCTATACTAATATAAAAAGAAAAGCTACTCAACATTCACAAATGGCGGTTAATTGTGAAGTAAACCCTTCATGATAAAACAACTATTCAAATTCTCAAAATTTACATTAGATAATAAATTATTATTTTTTTCTTTCTTTTTTTTATTAATATAATGTACTTATTTATATATTTTACTCTTATTTGTAATATATTTTAAAATATAAAATATTATTTATTATATGTACGTAAAAAACGACGTGCAAGAGAAGAGGGTATACAGACTCAAAGTGGTAGCTTTGATACCACCACGTACAAATCATTATAATATCGAAAATATCTAACAACTTCTCAACTCATGTTAAATTAACTATTTAATCAAGTTTCTCTAGAAAATTAATTTCATGTACTAAAAAATTAAATTTACTCTTATTTGTTTAAGTTTATTATTAATTAAAATTGAAATGACATATTAGTATTTATTTTGCATGTATAAATAATCATCACTACGTTGTAACATATATTCTACAGAAAATGTCTATTTTTAAATTAATGTGAGTAAAATATGTATCGATAATTACTGCATTAAAAAAGTTACTAGATACTTTTTGTATATGGTCATGTAAGACAATGACAAATTTTCATATAAAGGAACAAATTATAAGTTTCAATAAAATAAAAACATCGCTATGCGCGCAAGTACTGTGTGCCACCATATCTAGTATCCCAAAATTAAAAATAGTTTGTGTAATAAACTATAGGTCAGGATGTATAAATTTAATTATCCCTATTTATAATTTTACCAACAAACTTCAAACTCTTGAATAAAACAATTGAATTCAAACAATTTAAAACCAAAAACGGAAAAATTATATATACATAATCCAATATTTAAAGTCAAGGAGATATTCCCCCCCCCCCCCCCCATACATATAGAGGTTTTACAATAATTTTAGGTAAGGCATACATTCTTCGTCTGAATCAGGTTTCAATTGCGGCCATATATTTCTAAAGTCTTGACTTTTTGGATTTTATTTTAGATCTTCTAATTTCTGTTTAAAAATCAGCCAATTAGGTTCCCTCTTTATACTATTTAATTAATATTTATGATTTTTCAAAATTTGCCATAATTATAAATACTCCCTCGTGACAGCTTATTGTATGAGAGTATTTGTTAGACGATAATTAATCCAACGATGAAATATATGTAATTATGTCAAATTTTAGTGGTATCTGTTATAATTTACCTTTTTTTTTATGGGACAAGTTAAAAGGTAGGAGAAGGGCGAGCAATGCTTAACAACTACTCATTATTATTTCTACGGTTGATACAAAAATATCTGGTTATAGTTAAAAATGAAGATAAATATTTTGATTATAATTAAAAAAATCACAAAAAATATTAATCCATTACAATTAAAATTTTTATATTAATTTTATGTGATGATAGCAAATAGTATTGATATGTTGGGTGATTGCAAGAGGATTGATCAAGTAATGATGTGGAGAGGAGGAGGGTGTAAGGAAATGATTTGGATGAGGTGGAGTGGGGGGCAGACATGTATTTACAAGTATGGATTTTATTAATGATTTGTGGGAAGAAGGGGCACGTGTGGTGTCACATGGCGACATTGATGCTAGTCAAAAGGATGAATTGGAAACGCGACTTTATTTATAGGGTTGGAATCCATATGAACGGAAAAGGTGCAACTTGGTCCGCCAGGGTCGGCCTGGATACCAAACCCGAGGAGCCGGGGGGTGATGGAGGAGGACCACCTCCATCTATTTGTGACTCCATGCATGGGATCTCCACTCCTCTGGATCACTTCCCTTCTCCTCTAATTTAGCGTTTCCTTTCATTTTATTATTAATTAATGATAATATTACAGTTTTGTCCTATAATTATAGATCCTTAGCGTGTAACACATGTTTGGCACTGTTGATTATGGTGTGTTATTTAAAATTTGAATAATTAGTAATTTGAAAGTTGTATTCAATGTATGTAGTATTTTTCTATTTGATTAAAGTCACCTAATGTATCATTGTGTCCTAATTATTAATTATTATTATATATTCTAATATAATCAATTCTCAAGAAATAACTATTATCAAAGTAGTATTTTTTTATCCTACTTATGAGAAAATTAATTGTAATTCTATTTCGATTCAACATAATTAAAATTAATTATATCATGAGTATATCGTACTTATCATGCAGTTGATATACAGTTTATGAAAAATGATCAATCATGTGCGATATGATTTACGACTCGATTGGTGGCCTGATGCGTGAGATATTGTCTGTTGTTGTTTCATACGAGCTTCATAATTTTGTCCTCTAAATGTGCTTCACTATGAAGAGAAACATAGAGATTTATAAACTACAAGCTCCATATTTGCAATCGACTTGGGATGCACGTACATCATCTATTCCCAAGACAAAGGGCTTGGAACGGGCAAATGGCCTTGTGCCCCACATGACTTGCAACTCAATTAGTATCTCGTTTCTTTGAAATATTTGTGTGGCTTATAAGTTCTATAGCATTTTCTCCATTGCGATGCGCTTTTAGAGGCTTATACAAAATAAAAAATAAATAATTTTTTATATAACTAGATATCGATCAAGTCATAAGTTGTATGCTTTTGAATTAGAGACAATAACCTTAATATTTGTTTGGATCTCAAGTTTGGTGCCAGACAAATATTTGCATGGTGTAATTAATGTATTAATTTAAACAGGGATTTTCTGGAATTCTTACATGGGGACTAGTTAGTGTGTGATTGTGACACGTGTTGAACTTTAAGTTTTGAGATTCAAGATATAGTTTCGAATTTGAATTAATTATTAATTGCAAGAATGCTAATATTTGTAGATACAAAATTCAATTAAACACATTAGAATAACAAAAACCAAACATCCCATAATATACCTAAATTAATGAAATGGTTACTTTTTCTTAAAATATAGAAATCAATTATTAAATTATTATTGTTTTAAATAAATTTATTACAATCAGATCATGATTTCAATCGCTGACCATTATAATAATCAATAAATACACTTTTACTTTAGGTTAACTCATATATAGTACAGTTAAAAACAAAATAATAAATTTCCTTTTACCAAATTCCAATTATTATATATAAATTTTAGGGTTGTTATTAATTCAATAAGGTTCAATTAATTTGTGATCTTGGTGTCATGGCCTGCTCGTTGAAAAATTGTGATCTGAAAACAAACATGTTAAATTTGTTTTGGGTGGCTTTTATTTAATATACTCCAATATTAAATAAAAAAAGGGTCGAATTCTAGCAAAAGGAAGGATCCAACGACTAACTCTTAGGATTTTAAACCTATAACTATTATAGGGAAATTATAATCTTCCAAAGATTCAGTTAATAAACATACAATATAACGCGATAAAAGTTGAGTAGAAATATTACCCTTGAAGCGTGATTCCACATGTAATATTCCAGAGATAAGAGCCGCAAGTGAAGTTCCTCTGCTAGTATCCACGAGCAACAATCAGCTGCAGGGATCTGTTAGGATTTTCACCAATGTAGAAGGTTCAATAACTATTTAAACAATACACTCGATTTGTGGAACACTTCCAACACTAACTCCCAAAATAATAAATGTACGGAATAAATAAATAATGGTTGATGGCGCTCAGTCGTTATTCAACTGTGTCTAATCAACCGAATAGGTGTCAATCGCTGAACTGGTGTGTCCTTTGGTTGAAGTGATCTGTCTATATTAGTAAAATGGTATGTCTTTGCGAGAAGTAATGCATCTACTCAGATAAAATATCATAATCTTTTACAAACATATTTCTCGATCATTCAATAATACATTTTTCAACTTCTATAAATAAGGGCTCCTCTGTTCACTTCATTCTCATCACATCATTCGTAGTATTCTTAAGCGATAAAATCATTTCTACAAAATAGAGTATTATTTTGAGAGTTTCAAATACTTTTTGATTCGTTGTTTTTAAAATTTATAGTTCTGCTGCTTTGATATTGTAAATCGTCGAATCTTGGAAGACAAATAGTCATTGTTAGCACCAGAACGGGACAATAATTATCTAAAGAATAAAAAGTTTTATTCTTGCATCAACTTTCTAATACACAACTGCTACATATCCTTCATTTTTCACAATATATTTACTATGTTTGCTGGGATAAATTAATTCTCGTCTTTTTTAGGGCTTATCTGTAAAAAAAAAAAAGAAAAGAAAAAGAAACTCAAATTATACGTCAATTACTAAATATTAAAAAGTAAAGAATTATTTTTTTTTCTAAGTTTATTTTTTCTTTATTCCAATAGAACTCAATAATAATGGAAAAGTCGAACCTGACTCGATTAAATCTGATCCAATGATATAATAAGTGTAATACACTTATCGTATAATTGATATATAATTAAAAAAAGATGACCAATCATAAACATAGTATAATGTAGTTGTTCTGTAATTGTATTTGATGAAACAATAATCGTACAAGAATTTTCCATTAATAATTCAGAATTGGAGACTAAATTTAGCAAAATACCAAAAGAGGAAGAGTCAAAGAGTGGCCATTTTTATATTTAGAGAGAAGAAGAGAGACAAAAGGAAGGATTGTTTTGATGAGTCTCTTTCACTAAAACCACAACGAGAGGCCACGTCCTTTGCCAATCACATCTCTCTCTCTCTCGCGCGCGCACACATATGTGTGTGTATATATATACATGCACATGCATACGCAGTACGGTTGTCCTAAACATATCACTAATTCATGGGTTACTAACAATTCGACCACTTGAAAATATGAAATTACACTTTTTTAAAAAAAAGTTTTGGAATTTCATTTACACTATTTCTAAGAATTCATCATTTACATCTGGCATCTTTTCATTAATGTTTGAACGAAAAATATTATCTTTAGTGCAAAAAAAGAAAAAAATACACAAATTTTTAATTTTGTCTCTCATTTAACATTCTCATGCATATCTTGTACTTATAAAGTGATAATAAAATATATAGATATAAATTGAGGTAGTTTAGTCAGAAAAAAATTATTTGACTTGCAATAATTCAAGCGAGGGTAACTATCAATTTTTAGTCAGCTTTTTGTTTATATTAACAATCTAGTGAATTTCGACTAATGAATTAATTTATTTGTTAGATAGAAGCAAATCTCAGAAGTGTTAAATATAATTCCTCAAATAACACAAAATCTATGTATAATTATACCAGATTTGAAAAAAAATATAATTATTTATTATTTATAATTATGACAAATACCAGAACCCCAGATGTAATTTGAACAGTATACAAAGTCCAAATTTTGTTCTGAGCAAGCCCTTAACTTACTGGTGTCCAAAGTATAAAAAAAGGGAGGTGGGGGGGCACCGCCAAGGCTACGTATGAAGGAGGTGGAGAAACATGTGCATACAGTAGTAGTAATAATCCCACGTCAGCAGCAATAAGGATATTTATGGAGTTGGGGATTCCTTTGCATGCATCCAAAGGTTTCATTCTCTCACGGATCACCATTCACCACCACCCTCTCCCTCTCACCCACAACTCTTTATTTATTTATTTTTCTCTTTTTCCTTTATAATTTAAATTATCTTCATTCTAGATATTTTTATTTTTTATTTTTTCCTATTTACATAAATAATAATTCAGGAAGAATATTCATTCACAATCATTGTTTATTACTTCTCTAAGATTTGAATTCAAGAAATTAATTTTATAATTGATTAATTATTAGTCAAAGGAGATCTATCTATCATACGTATTTATTTATGCTTTTGGATATTCATAACAAGTTCGACACAGGTGTTGACAAAACCTACCTGCATTGGTAAAATTGAGGTCTAACATATCTTGACAATAAGATTATGGATCTGAATTCTATCAACGAATGGGTTGTTATTCTACTTTAATAGTAACTGTTTTTTTAATTTAATAATAAATATATATATATATATATATCCTTAATATTGATAATTAGTAGGGTAAAATACACTTTGCCTTTTCGAACTATTTATGATATAATATTTATCTTTCTGAACTAGCAAATGTAACACTTACACCCTCTAATTAAATTTTTGGACAATATTGCCCTTATATTATATATACATAGTTCAAAGAATTTGTTTTTTTTAAGCAATTTTACAATTTAAGTTTTGTTAAACTTTCTTAATTGAAAGAAATATATTTTATTTATAATAATGTAAAATATAAGTAGTGAGTTAAATAGTTTGAATTTTAGTTTTTTTATAGACTCAAAGTTAAGTAATAAATAATTATAATAAATAAATTTCATGAAAAGATTTTATTGATTTGGTAATAAAATTAAGTTATTAACTATTTATTTTTTTTTGATAGAAAAGAGTATTTACATATCGATTTTTTGAATATATTATTTTTTTTTTGGTTAAGCATATATTTGTCAATTTCTTGTCAAAAGAATATATGAGTTATTAATTATATTATATTTTTTCTTATGTACTATATATGTACAAAATTTATACTCTATCTTTAATTTAAATTCTTCACTTACTATTAAAAAATAATTTGATGATAATCTAATGTGAAAAATACTAAAATATAATAAGAATATATAATATAATTTTTAAGGCATGAGGGGCATTTTTATCAAACCAAGGGGTAAGTATTATTTCTTAATTTAGAGGGTACGTTACATCAAGAATTAATTCAGGGGGCAAATTGTATTTTATTCTAATTAGTATATTGATCATTATAATTATCAGTAAATATAATCATTACGAGATTGTAATTAATTTATTTAAAAAAAATTAACACAAGTAATACATTTTATTGGAAACAAATTTTATATTTAGTTGGTGTAATATAGGGTAAAAGTCCACTATCTATAACTAAAATGTCCCTTTGATAAATATTGAGGGTAACTTACATCGACACCCTTTAAGGGTTCGACTTAGTTATACATGACTGTCATTGTCCTCTGTAGATCTATAAGTATATTTTTGATATTGTAATTATAATTTATATCGGTACATTGTTAGGTCAAAAAATTTATACAAAACGCCCATTTGGAGTAAATCATTATAAAAAAATAAAGCATATACTGTACAAATAATATTGCAATGAAATTAATTTTGTAACTAATGAGGTGGACTAACAATGGATATCCCATTGCAAATTGTTTATTAAAATTGCTACATAATTTTTGTAGCCATAGCATTGAAAATTACCTGCTACAAATTTTTCATTTCAATTGCGACAATAGTGGCTATAGATTTTCTGTTACGATACATGATATCCTATTCTACATAGATTATAAACTAATAAAATATATAAGCATTAGCTAAAGTACTCAAATTCATCTATTGGATTTCCCGTTTCAAAGAGTTGTTCATACTAGATATTTAGAATGCACTTGACTGGATTTGGAGATAATTCTCGCGTCCAACACACTCGCAAGCTCGCGATGTGAGAAATTGTATCAGAGTTAACCACCAAGCAGATTCTAGAATTAAGTGTTATGCGGAACAAAGTGCTACGTGTGTGGAAGTGGGTCTGGAGTGTGACACTACAAATATAGCAATAGAAAATCCATAGGCAAGATTGTAAATATTATTAAATATTCACAATGGATATTTCGTCATTACTGCCACAAAATTAGCTATAAAATCTATCTATATATATATATTGTATCTACAGTCAAAGATAACTACATAAATTAAAATAACTGTAGTCAAAATTACCTATAGAAGTATAGCTTATGGAAATAGCTACAACAATTTCGATAGTTATAGATACAAATATATGAGTATCTGCTATGACTAGGTTGAAATTAATGTCCTATGTTTTTATAATGAATTACGTCAACACCTTACCAGGAGGCGTATTTATAATTTTACAAAAAATATAACTATTTATGTAATTAAATTTAATTTTAGAAAATATCGATGCCCTATATTTTACACACAAACTATTTTTTATAAGTAGTATTACTTAATCTTCCTTTAGCCTTACAAATTCTAGCATTTTTGTACTTTTCATTAGCACAGTACTAATTTGATCATCAAAAAATTTTAAACCAAAGCACCCCTCAATTTTGTCACTTTTCTTTCCAGAGTACACGTAATATCCGAATGATTTCAACTCCAATCATCACTACATGGCAAGACATACCCCTAAAACAATCAGTCATTTACAAAAATATTTATATATTACCCACCAACAAAATTCTATCATCAACAAAAAAAAAATTATAATTATTTAATTGAAAACGGTTCGTTCTTACAAATCGAGTCAAGAAGTGATGTTGGAGCACCCCTCGATTATCCTAACGACTATGATGGATCAGAGGCAACTGTGACAACATGAATGACCAAATAGATTCTTGTACCATTGGTGTATATATATATATATATATACATATATGTATATGGCCTATATTTATTACATACACATACATTGGTATATTATATATGAATTCTGTGTCTGAAATATGAAAACAGGGCAGGTAGAGAGGAAAAGGGGGGGTTGCCGGGGGGGGGGGGGGGGGTAGGTGATGGTTGTCTCGATGTGGCATGATAAGAGGAATGTGAGTGGCAGAAATGCCTAAAAACCAGGGTTGCCTCAAATTTACGTACAAGCCCCCATCATCGCCTCTTTATTCTCCCACTGGTCTCCCCCACTCTATATTTATTTATTTTATATATATAAATTCCAATAAATTCAAACAAATTTCAAATTTCTTTTCTCGTTTGTAGATCTGTAAATAATTTGGGTCGAATCCAGCAAATTATTATTTAAATTTATTTGAATTATCATTGAGTTTTATAAACTGTATTTGAATTTGATTTGATGACTAACGTTTTAATCAAGCTCAAACGAGCTTTAATTAGATCAAACACCAATCGAACTCGAATAATTTGATATTTTTAAGTGTGTTTTATTATTTTTCAACTAATCACATCGAGCTCGAGTCAAGTATGAAAATTAATTGAACAAAAAATTTTGTTCAAGTTCGGTTTGTTAAGTTTAACAAGTCAAGTTTGAAAAAACTTTTATTGATCGATTTTTAATCGAGTCATATCATATAGTTTGATTTATTTTGCAGCTCTATTCACTTGCATACTGTGCGATTTATTTATTAATTACACTACCAAAAAATGAATTACACCCTACACTATAACTCACGACGACTTAAAAATTATAACAATCGATACTATCTACAATGGTCAAATAAACTGACAACGGCTAACTCAACAATGAACCATGATGAAATTATTTGCCATAGTTTCTTAGCTGATGAAAATGTTTTAGTCTTGCTTACAAAAGTATAACGGCTAACACACGTTGTGCAGCTGTTATTAATCAGTATTTACCATGATATTTTATTTTTAATCAGATAATTAACTATAACGATAAATTATAATTTTTTTGGTATTAAAGATGGACATGTTGAGTGTGTCAAATGATTAAAATGCTCCCACGTACCATGAAAATTACCAAACACTCCAAGAATTCATGATACGTAAATTGACCTGAAATCGGGAGCTCAAGGGTACAATGGTATGTAGTTTAGTGGTTAAAATTGAGGTCCATTGATTAAGTTCGAATTCACGAGTTCGAGTCTCATGAAATGTATGGGTACTAGTCTCAATTAATGTGGTTTTATTAATTGAATCGATGTGTTTATAAATTTATTAATATTGATGTAATTATGGACATAGCTCGTTCTGAATTAGAAGTAGAATTTTCAATTGAGTTTTTAAGGTTTCCACTTATTATTCGATCAAATTTAAATGTAATATAATCAATTTATTTGTTAAAAAAATAAATATATTATTATATCAAATACTAATTAATAATTTGATATGTCTTCGGATAATTACATAATTTTAAAATAATAAAAATAATAAATTCACACAAAAAGCGACATAAATGCCCATATATGCATGGTGGATTCAAACTTTGAAGCACTAGATCTAATGGGTGCAACTTTAAGCAACAATTTAGGAAAATAAGGACATCTGTGTGGTAACCAATTCAGGAAATCTAAAAACGACATCTATGTCAAAAGTTATCACAAAAGTTTAGTTAGTAATCTGCCGATATAATATTTTAAATCAAGTTTTATCGAATTTAAATTAATTATTGACAAAAGTAATATTTATTGTATGAGTGGTGTACAGTTTAGGAAAAGTAATCAATCACATAACAAAAGTATACTTGTTCTGTGATTGATTTGATTCAATCAAATCTGATTTGGGTAAGAATTTTTCAGTATAAAAAATCAGTTTAAAGTGGTAAATTTACTCCGCGTACCTAATTCATTTGGAGTCGATTGAACTCTGACTTATACTGTTGTATTTTAAAATCTTCTATCGAGTTTGTGCCAACTCAAGTATTAGAGGTTATTAACAAATTTACCCTCAATGCATTTAATGTCTGTCTGTGCTGCAAATTACTCGTAAAGCCTCTAGGCCCAGCTCGACGTTTCTACATTTGCCCGTACTGTTGATTTCTGTAAGATTGTAAGTTTACTGCCGATACCTGATTTACCAAATTCCATAAACAGGAAGATCTAATTCATTTGAACTCCTGTACTTTTTAATGTCTGTCTGTGCTGCAAATTACTCGTAAAGCCTCTGGGCCCACCTCGACGTTTCTACATTTGCCCGTACTGTTGATTTCTGTAAGATTGTAAGTTTACTGTCGATACCTAATTTACCAAATTCCATAAATAGGAAGATCTAATTCATTTTAACTCATGTACTTTTTAATGTCTGTTTGTGCTGCAAATTACTCGTAAAGCCTCTGGGCTCAGCTCGACGTTTCTACACTTGCCCATAATGTTGCTTTATGTAAGATTGTAAATTTACTGTCGATACCTAATTTACCAAATTCCATAAATAGGAAGATCTAATTTATTTGAACTCTAACTTACTTATATCGCTGTACTTTTTAAAATTTTTGCTCGAATCTATACTGACTTGAGTATTGGAGATTATTGATGAATTTATCTTTGATGTCTTTGATAATTGTCTGGACTGCAAATTTCTCGTAAAGCCTTTGGGCTCACCTCGATGTTATCTATATTTGTTTGTACTACCGATTTTTCAGTAAGGTTGTAAATTTACTTTACTTACCTAATTCACCAAATTCCATAAATAGGACCACCTAATTCATCTGAACTCTAACTTACTTATATCATTGTATTTTTAGAATCTTCTCTTGAATATGTAATGACTTGAGCATCAGAGGTTATTGAACAAAATTTACCCTTAATGTCTTTAATGTCTGTCTGCATTGCAAATTACTCGTAAAGCTTTCGAACTCACCTCAACATTTTCTACTTTTATCAATACCGCCGATTTTCTGGAAGTTGAAAAATTGATGTAAAATCTTTACAACATTACACTATTAATTATTCTTAAAAGCTAACAATTAATTTTTTTTTAGGATATGTGTCGACGTGACATTTTACTTGAATTTGAACGAAAATATTTAAAATATTATTATTAATGTTATATTAACAACTAATATAAATTCTAATAACACCGATATAATCTATTGATTTATTGTTTATAAATTAAATATTTTTGTAATTTGATATTTATATTTTTGATAAAAAAAAAAGATAGTTGAAGAGGAGTGTAGATTGGGAGAACAGAAAATTGTAATTCAAATTATATTTAAATTAATGATATAGTGAATGCAATAACGTGATTAATTTTGGTTTCATTACAAAAAGAAAGACCGCCAGCCCGGATCTTAAGCGACCTTGCTCCAGACAAATTTTCCTCAATACCCCCAAAAGTCACTGCTCTCTCACTCTCTCTCCTATTTTACTGTTTTCTTTTATCTTATTCAACAGTGTTTTTTTATTACTCTCTCTATAGCTACTCGTTCAAATCTCTCTCTCTGCGTCTCTCCGAGTCTTGAAAAGAAAAAGAAAAATATAAACACAACAAAAGAAAAGAAGTCCTCGTTTTCCTCTCTGGTTTTACGCCGAATGGCAGATTGAACCGCCTCTTGCTCCCATTATATTCCTCCACCTGCCCCCCCTCTTACTCTCTCTCTCTCATCTCTCTTTCTCTCTCTACTGTTAACCAAGTTTTTGTTCACTTGTTGGGTAGCTTAGGATTTCCTTTCTTTTTTGGGTTTTAGGGGTGGGGGCTTTCTTTTTAACTCCAGTGCTGCTTTTTTAATACTATATGAACACGAACCCTCTCTTGCCTTTTTTTTTTTTACTTGCTTCTGTTTTGGTTGAGTAATTTTCCTGCTTCTTCTTCAACTCTGCATGTGCTCCGCCCTCTTCTTCTCCAGTCTTCTTGATATATATTGAAAAATCACTGCTGCCCTTGTGGGTATTTTTTCCTGTGTTGATCTCAAGTTGTTGATTTGAAAAACCAAGTCAGAAAAAGAGGGTTTCTTTTCTTTAAAAGCTCACATTTTGTTTGGATGATTCCATGGCCAATGGTGGATAATGAGGTGAAAATGATTATTCTTGTGAGACTTGATTTTTGCAGTGCTGAAGAAAGATTGTTTTTTTTCTTTTCCTCATTGGTTGATGAAGTGGTGGTGATGATGATTTCTTGTTTTTCAGGCTTGAAGTTTGATTGAAGAGGTGGAAATTTGTATGTTGTTTGGGGGTCTAATTTGAAGCTGTGTAGTAAGAATTTGTTCGAAGAAATCAAGAAAAGAAAAAATGGCACCAGATAACAACTGGCTTTCGTTCTCACTGTCTTCTATGGAAATGCTGAACCCTTCTTCCCAGCCTGCCGCTGCCATGCTGCACTCATCCTCTGCTGATTCTCACCATTTCTACTCTTTTGCCGATAACTTCTATGCCAATGGTAAGTGCGAAATACACACACACCCCCACGCGTATCTATGCGTGTGTTTGTATATATATGTATCTATATATGTATGAACTCTTACAACTTATCGTGTGGAAGTGACTAGATATGGCTGTATTTATCAGCTGTTTTGGAGCTTCTTGGAATCTTTGAATAACTTAAAGAAAACCCTTTGCTCAAACGCCCCCATGTTTCCGTTTGTTTTGCTGAGCAAAACAAGTTTGAAAAAAGTGGGAAAAGACAAGAAACTGCACCCGTGTATCCCCATTTTCCGTTACTTCAAGAACACCGTATATATGTGTATATGTATATATCACCATTTTTGCTTAATCCAATAACATTTTTACAAGCCTCACCTCTCATTCAGTTATTTCTTGGCTTTTTTCCATTCAATATATAGCAAAGTTTGCTTCTTTATCAGTCGAGTTCTTGATTTGCAGCTCAGATCACTTCTGATTTTCCCTGTTTTTCTTAGGGTGGGCGACTCAGAAACCTCAAGCCATGTACGGAGAAGCTGAGAATCATCAAGTTTACATGCAGCCACCGCCGAAGCTGGAGGACTTTTTCGCCGGCGGTGACTCGACGGAGACCCAAGACTCATCCTTGACTCACATCTACGACCACCAGACGGCAGGCGGCGGTGCCGCCTTCTTCGGCAACGGCGAGCATCAAGATCTCAAGACTTTTACGGGGTTTCAAGCTTTTTCTGCCAACTCGGGCTCGGAGGTGAACGACTCGGCGTTCGGCGGCCAGACTCAGTCTCCGGTGGAGTCGGGCAGCGAGCTGGTGGCGTATTCTCAGTGCCCCATTACTGCTAGCACGACTTCTAATGCTTTGTCTCTTGGCGTTAATAACAGTAGCACTGCTTTGTGCGCTGAGAACAATAACAACACAGCCATTGTTTCTGCTGATTCTGAGAGTTGCAAGAAAATCGCTGATACTTTCGGACAAAGAACCTCCATTTACAGAGGGGTTACGAGGTACCATTTTTTATTTATTTTTCTTAATTTTCAGTTTTTAAAAAAATGGGTTTTTGAAACAAAAGATTTACTGTTGATGCTGGTTTGATTCAGACACAGATGGACAGGGAGATACGAAGCGCATCTATGGGATAACAGCTGTAGAAGGGAGGGCCAAGCAAGAAAAGGGCGTCAAGGTACAACACCAGTCTTTCTTTTCAAGCTCTGTAAAGTAGTACCTTTTCTTGACAATAAAAATCAATTGTTTTAAATGAAATTCAATAAAGAAAAGCAAGAGAGATGTAGGACAGACATGGAAATTTGCTTTGCATGCATTGGTCGCATTAATGGTGGGGTGGGGTGGGGGTTTTCTTGGCTCGTTGGGAAGTAAAGAGAGGTTGGAATTCCTTTCTTTCAATCAAGCTTTTATGATGATTGATTGACTGGAAATATGTACAAACTGTACTTCATTTTTCCGTTCAATCTTTCACTGATTTGATCAGATGGGCCGCCATCTTTGTTCATGTTCCTGCAGTCATATGACCTCTTTTTATCCTCAATTATTCTTTGGATTCTTTCATATTACCACTTTGTCCATGAGTTCTTGAATTTCTTGTCCAAATTTCTGGTTTGTGCAGCATCTACTGACCCCCCCACCCCCACCCCTGGTCTGTGTACATACCTCATACCTCAGCTAGTATGAAAACTAGTGTCTGAAATTCTGAATTTTTATCAGATTGCTTTAAACTTTTGCTTTATTTTCTTCTTTGCTGAGCTCCCATGAGTTTGACCAAGTCACCAAACTCAACATGAAAGTTAATGAGCTGCCCACCCTATTTTCTGGATTCCCACCTTTTCTTGAATTCTTTATTATTGCATGTTTATACTTTTACGTGTACAACATTTCCTCTTTAGACAAGTTTCAGTCTTGAAGCATATCTTCTCTTCTACTCTTATCCTGTCCATATTTTTGTTTTAATCATATCATGGGAATGATCAAGTGCATTTATTGTATGCGTAATTTGTGGGTTTTCGACATCCTTTATATGCTCAAACCGACTGTAATATTGGAAATTCGTGCTGCTCCGAGCACTTTGGTTCTCGATATCTTGAAAAAAAAAAATTTAAAGTTAGAAGATTAATGAATAATTCAAAAGAAGATATATATGGAAACACACTCATGTGCCAAGATATAACAAGTCATAATAATGTTACTTTTTGTTACAATTACTGTATTTTTTTTTGGGTTGATTTCGTTTATGGTCAAAATGACCATTTTTCTTGAGCGCAATGTTCTAATGGGCTCTATTTCTTTTGCATTAACTGGGATCATATTCCTCGGTGTTGCCAAATTATACCATTTTCTGCAGTTTACTTAGGTAAGTTTGTGTTTCTTCTTGATTTGCAGCTCTCTTTTGCTCTATGTATTAAGTGTAATAATTGATCTGGATTGTGATTATTTAGCGTTTGAACTGTGGGGTATGCAGGTGGTTATGACAAGGAAGATAAGGCAGCAAGAGCATACGATTTGGCTGCTCTTAAATACTGGGGTCCGACCGCCACGACGAACTTCCCGGTAAATTAATACTCTTATTTTCTAGACTTTGAATTCTATGAATTTTATTTAGGCGGTGGCATGGAGCCAATTCTAATTAACGGGAGACACTCTCCTTTCAGATCTCCAATTATACCAAAGAACTGGAGGAGATGAAACATGTTACTAAGCAAGAGTTCATTGCGTCGCTTAGAAGGTAAATGACATAGTTTGTCTACGTGTAATTTGTTGATCAATGACTTTAAACGTTGTTCAATGGTCGTGAAGTTTTTCTCCTTTCTCTTTAGGAAAAGTAGTGGTTTCTCAAGGGGCGCGTCGATCTATAGGGGTGTTACAAGGTTTGAAACTCTTAAGAATTACAGTGCTTTGTATTTTCGTCGTAGGTTTAAGTATAGTATAGCATTTATGAACACCGTTATTTGTGTTGTTGCTGATTGGCTATGGGCATAAATGCAGGCATCATCAGCAAGGCCGATGGCAAGCAAGGATCGGTCGTGTTGCTGGGAATAAAGATCTTTACCTTGGAACATTTGGTATGTAAACGATTTCCCATACTCGGCTTAATTAAATATATGGATTATCGTCGAAATAAATATAAAATAAATCAAGCCGCAGCCGATTTGCTTTAGGAGTGAACATTCTTATGTGCACGGCTGTGAGAATGTATACAACGTGGATCATATTACCTCAGTACAAGTATACTATACGGCTTAATCACCGCAATTGTGTCTTTTTCACACCCGTTGTACATAAGAATATTTTTTCAATTTAATAAAATGACCATCCTAATGAACTTTTTTCCGAAATCATACAGCGACAGAGGAGGAAGCAGCAGAGGCATACGACATTGCAGCAATCAAGTTCAGGGGAGTGAACGCCGTCACCAATTTCGAGATGAGCCGATACGATGTGGAAGCTATCGCCAAAAGCCCACTTCCCATTGGCGGGACTGCAAAGCGCTTGAAACTCTCTCTTGAGGCCGAGGAAAAGCTGCCGTTGAGCACGGCCCTACAAACTCCGTGCAGCAGCAACAGCAGCAGCAGCATTAGTTTCTCCGCTATCCAGCCCGCTTCCACCATCCCCTGCGGTGTCCCCTACGACACAACGGCTCCGTTTTACCATCACAACCTCTTCCACCACCTCAACTCCGGCAACCTTGCTGCCTCCATCGACAACTCCGGCCCTGTCTCGTCCATGGTAACTTCCGTGAATCTGATGCCGTCTCCGCCCGAGTTTTTCATTTGGCCTCACCAGTCCTATTAACATGATGATGACAATATGATGCTACCTTAGCTTTAGCTACTATATAGGCAATACTGGTCTTCTACTAATTAATGTTTTAACCCGTAGCTGTTATTCGTGGTATTTGTTGTAAAACTGATGTCGTTTCGTCTGACCCGCTAAGCTTTTAGGATTAGTTCTTGAATCTTCGGGCACATAAGGTACTACTGATGATGTTAAGGTTGAAAAGGTTAAGGTATTTAGTTCCTAGGTAGAAGCTGGAATGCTGTAAGTAGCTTCTCTTTCGATAGATGTATGCTTAAAGAACGATACGGGAGCTGAGGCATCGGGTATGGATTAATTTTCAAGTGGTTTTCCATTCCCAGATGCGCTGCTCCTGTGAATCAAAGCAATTTTGCTGAATCAACATAGAAAAATATCATACAAATTAAATCCTTACTTCTCTGTTGGCTTTATTTTTGTACTACTGTTTTAAGAAATGAATGCTTGCATGTGGTACGATAATGTCATAGTGTTTGTTCTGATCTTCTGTTCATATCCTCAAACAGCAGTTTCACTTGTTTCGGACTATGGATTGGTCATTCTTGGACAAAACTGTTATCTTTCAGGCATTGCATCATCAGTTCTTGGCAGTATAAGGCACTGCATGTCTCTGATGGATTGGATAAATAGAAAATGTTATTATTCGCTCTGCTTGATGTGATTAAAGTTTAAATCGTCATAGCAACAAATTGTTGATTTAATAGTAAGCGAGTTGGATTATAAGGTAGATTTCGTTCTAACTTACATTTGTTGCGAGAAATTGATCTCTTTCTTTCCCGTCTTGCGTATAGTTTCGAATTGTTTTGTTTATAGTAAAGAGAATTTAAGACATGAGCTAACTGCATTTATATATCGTATGATAATGTCAGTGGAGAAAACGCATCCCACACAAAAAGAAGAGTAATGGAATCTTCTGAGCTTTGCGTCATGAGGTCGAGTCGCTTTCCTTTTAATATTTTACGGAGAGATGTTTTTATCTATTATGCACACACCAAAATAGATAGTTTCGAAAGTACCATTGACTTTGATTTCCATGAAATTGAAAATGATAACTTTTTGATGCAAATGGGAAAGATGCAATTCTCATGTGAGATTGTAAATAATCAAATTATCCTCTTAAAAAAAATTAGTAATTTACTTTTGTATTTTTTAAAATGCAGCAATTCATTTGACTTTGTTTTTTTTTTAAATGAAGTAATTTACTTTTTTAGATAAGGAGAGGTAAATTGCTTCATTTTAACTAACACGGGAATGTAAATTGCTACTTTCTTTTATAGAGCATAATCTGTTTATTTACAATATCATATAGGGTAAATTACGTTAAACTCTGATGCTATACAAATGTATGAAAATTTTAGACCATGATCACTATAAGCAAAATAACAATGGTGGAAATTTGTCTCCATAAAACAAGTTTTGGATAATGATATGGCAAATCAACTTTGGTCAAACTTATTAAAGCTGCCATTAAATGAAAAACTACATTCTTGGTGAGTAAATATTAGATGCTGTCACACATCTCTACGTCGATTCCCGAGCCCTAAAACCTCATTTCCTAGGAACGTGCTTTTTCAGATTAAAATTGTAAAGTTCATATGAAACTAAGTAAATAATCCATTAGCCAACGATACAACACCTCTTGTTGTATGTTCATAATTTGGGTGTTGTCCATATCAATAAAGCCATGTGCTCGTTCCAAGCCTTTTATTTGGGGAGTTGATGCTACCATGCTTACTACATTAATCTTAGACGACGAGCATGAACTAACTTATAAGTTCCAAGATCTCAATTCCCAGCGAGGCTACTTGTCAATATAAAATCGTGAGACTTATCTGCGTCATATTCAACATCAATATTACATATGTAAATTATTCGAAACAAGGCTTTTTCTCCCTAACGATGTGCATTTTCAAGAGAAAATTATAAAACTCATTTAAGTTAGAGCGGACAATACTTCACACATCGTAACATTGATTGTATCGTATACAATACTCGTATTATTTTATTGATTTAATTCAACCAAACGTGATCTACACAAAAGCATGTGGAAAGTGATACAAGCAAATATGCTTAAGTCTAGTGGATCGAGCATGATTGTTTGAGCTGTTGTAAGCTTCAATAATTAGGACTTGCTAAAAAAAAGTTTAATACTCCGACACCTAAATTAGTAACTATTAAGAGTTAAAAAGAATAGTGAAATGAACCGAGGACTTGTATTTATCCCTTTCCAACATAGGTGGCCTTTTAAACACAACCACGTGTCTTTATTTACGTTTGAGCTCTAGTTGGTCTGAGCCATTTGGGCCTCTCTTATTCGGCAGATTTAAGGTCATTACAAAGGTTTCACATGCTATATTAGAGATAAAAGTTTCCTACATCATTTTATATATTGGTATGATCATATTAGTACCCCTAATAAAGTCAAGTTCGAGCCAATCTGGCTTTTGGTGAATTTATCTTATTACAAAGGCGAAAACAACGAAATTTAAAATAAAAATTAATATATAACTTAAAATTTGTTTACCAAGAAAACAAATATATCTCTAAATAGAAAGGAAATTGAAAACTATTAAGCCCAATTAAGGGCCCAATCGGCCCAAACCGTCTTGGGCCTCTTTCAATTCGGGCTCAATTCTCAGAGCATCCTCAAAAGCCTTCTTCGCCTCTTCTCTCAGGCCCTTAATCTCATAGCACTGGCCCAACAAGCAAAAAGCCCTGGAATTATCCGAGCTCAGCCCGACGGCTTCGATCAGGTCCCCGATCGCCGACTCAACCCGTCTCTTCCGATTCAACCCGAATTGCAGCTCGGCCCGTTTGAACAGTGCGTCCCCCTTTTCTCTGCCCGACAGCATCTTCACCGCCGGAGGCGAAAGCGCCGTATCCAACGACTTGAGGGCTGAGGTCTTGTAACCCATTAGACTCTGGGCCATGGCCTTGAGAATGTGGGCGGCGGGGTCTCGGGGCTCGAGGGCAAGCGCCTTGTCGGCTTCGTTGACGGCGGATTTCGCGAGGTTGAAGACGGTGGATTTGGTTTTCATGGATCGGGCTCGGGAGAGGAACTGGGCTCCCTGGATGAAGTGGCGGTGAGCCTGGTTGCTGGGCCGGGCTTGGGATCGGAGCTTCGAGAAGGCCCTCTTGGGGAGGCTGTGGAGGACGTAGAAGATGCAGAGAGTGAAAATCAGGATGCCTAATTGAACCAGGACATCCTTCTCCATTGCCGGAGAATCGATCGGAATTTCGAGCTGCTCGACTGACGGCGGTGGTTCCAAGGCTGCCGATGCGTTGTGACCGAAAGTCGTCGTCGTTTAACTTCTGAAGGCGATGGGGTACTTAAATCGGGTTTGAACCCATGATCCGCTTGGTGATTCTTGCTCTTTAGTTTATGAAAAAGCGGACAATTTGGCATAATTGAATTTTTTAGTGTAAATTTTATAATATTTTTTATTTCATTTAATTTACACGCTCACATATATAAATATTACATCAAATATTTTACACACCTGATATATATATATGTTAAATAAAATAAAAAATACGATAACATTTGCAATAAAAAATTTAATCCGTAATCGAGTATAGTTTGATTGGAGAAATCAATAATCATTTTATGAATATTTAACATTGATAATAGGTATATTAATATTTAACTATTAAAATTCATATATAATTACAATTGATGTACTACAACAATATAAAATATTATATGAAAATTTGGGACATAAATAAAGATTTATTTCATAAATTAGATTATTATTACGTTTTTGGGTGAAGTTGATTAATGCCCATTTTGTTTGATAGGATGAATACCTAAAAAATTATTCTAATCCTAACATATGTCATGTTTAATAAATTTGTTTTTTTTAAAACTATTTATAAGTTTTTCTTAACTAAAAAGATTTTGATTTATATGTAATATGCTTGAATATATATACACTATTAAGGAAAATAAAAATATTATTCTAAAATTGATTTAACAAAAGATAGTTACACTCTTTTCTTGAGTTTGCATCCTTTGGGCTATCATGAATTACTTAAAAGTTTTCAATGTTTATGCCCACATAAATAACATAATATGATATATAGATAATTGTGTGGTAGGCATGTTTTTAAAAATAAAAGATATAGGATATAATGATCCATGCATAAGCGTGGCACAGATTCAAACCCTAATATGTACATCTCTACGTGCGTTTTAGACCTCTAATTCCATTCTATTAACACTCCTAATCATGCAAATTCTGAGAAAAACAACAACACCACCAAAAATAGAAAAGGTATAAATACTAATCCTTTTCCGTATATACTCTATTGTTCATTCATAGTACCACTTGTTTTGTGTTTTTTCCTCAGCTGCGCTTTCATATTAGATAAAGAGAAAATATTGACAAAACGTATAACACTGAGGACTCTTCCATCATAGCCTTTGCAAAATCGAAATTATTAAGAAATTTAATCCATCTTCAGATTGCAGTTGCTAGGACGGTTGGTTCAGAGCCTCCGGAGTAAGCTTATCTCGATTCTTGGAGGCGAAATGGTTACTCCATAATTAGCTCCTTATGGCGATTCAAGTCGTTTAAGTATGTCGTAGACGTGTAGTCCTCTAAGTCGCATGACTCCCAAAGAAGTGCTTTCATGCCCATCGACTTTTGTTTATTCTTCATGTCTAAGGGTTCGTGCTCGCCCTTTAACACCTGAACAACCTGCACAAGCATGAGTTTGAGGAATGAGGGCTCGAGTTTCCAAGTGCTTTCTTCATAAGATCTGAAGCTCATTCAAACTTCAAAATCAAGCTTAAACCTAACTGAAACTCGATAAACATTCAAACATGTCTGAACTCTCACCATCATGGTCAGTTACATTTGTTTGTTCACAATTGAAAACCTTATAAGGTATTGAGTAGTACCCGGGGCATGTTGGGACGCATGTTGGGCAAGTGATGTATGCATATGAAAGCTGCAAACATGGCACGCTTCATTTCTATAACGCTGTAGTTTTCCCCTAACCGAGGATCTGCAACTTCTTTGATGTTGTTCTGCTCCAGGAGCGGTTTTGCCTGTGAATGCAGGTGCAAATGAAGCATTAGAACGAGGAGTTCATGTCCGGTCGCTTGTAAAACCATGTAGACAAGTGAAAATCAGCATGCAGTTTGCAGATGGGCTATTAAATAAACGTCCATCTTTGCACTCTTTTATTGATAGTATGGTATGTCTGCAGAAATTCTGTCAATCAAGGGTGAACAGAATCGTACCCACATCACAAGGCTTTGTTGGCTTGAATCAACTGCTCGACGGCCGGTTATGAGCTCGAGCAGTAGGACACCAAAAGCAAACACATCAGTCTTCTCGTGAACTATCCCATGCATGAAATACTCCGGAGCCATGTACCTGATGGGAAACATCATCAAACATAAAGTGTGGACTTTAGCAGCACAAAGTAGAGCAAACAAAGCCAAGATGATATTACCCGAAAGTGCCTTCAATTGGAGAAACAACATGGTGAAGCCATTTCTCTGGAAGCCATTTTGCCAGTCCAAAATCGGATATCTGCATAACATAGAACGAGCAGCAAGATTCATAAGTGTCCCCGTCAAGACACAATACTGTGTACAAACGAGACAATATCAGACGATGTAAAAGAAAGAACCTGAGCATCATAATCTTCTGAGAGTAATATGTTTGAGGCTGTTATGTCTCTGTGAATTATACGCCTTTGGCAGTCGCAATGCAGATACTTCAGTCCCTCAGCAATCCCTAAAGCCACCTTATACCGCAGGTTCCAATCCAAACTCTCTCCAGAACCTGTAATACTGAATATCTTCATTAGATAGAAACCACAAAAAACAAGTATTTTTCTGTTTTTTTATTGGATGGATTATGAGGTTCTTCTAGGTTTAGCATTATTACAAACACCGTCTCGTTGTTTGAAAAATTACCAATATCCTTTTATTTAATGGTTGTCTAATAACTAGCCCAATTCGATAGTCTCCGTAAAGTTTCCATCAACTTTTTGTGGTGAACGGATCAAAATACCCTTATGGACTAAGTGGATAGATTTTTTTACAATTTTTATGCATTTTCATTTTTTGAAAAAGTAAAGTAAGGGCAAAGTTGACAATTCCAGAGCTCCATTCGAGGACTACACAATTTCATCAAATATTAGGAGGTATATGTAATTTTTCAAACAAAAAGTGAGTATTCCTAAATATGCCAAATCTCAGGGGAGTCTGTTGTAATTTATCCTTTTTTTTTTTTTTTTTTCTTTTCTACTCATGTGATGTTTCCTAAGAGTCCAGTTCTGATTTCTGGAGTTAACTATGTATCCTTCTTAGCCAAATGTCTAATCAAGAATCTTCTTAGACTACATTTGGATGGAATGACTAGGATCCGGGAGCTCTAACACAATGTGTTTGTTGTTGTGGATACGAACCCGTTAACCTCAAATCTATCAATCCAAAATAATCGTAGTAAAAATGGAGGATACATGTAGCAGAAATGCAGGTAAACACATCACCATGTAGTACAGTTCCCAGGCTTCCATGTGGAGAAAATTGGAGGACAAGGTGCAAACCACCATCGGAACTGAAGCCGATCAACTTAGCCGTATTTGGATGATCAATGTGAGCAATGATCCCAAGCTCGGTCAAGAAATCACCGACTCTGTCCTCGTTCTTCTTTTCTTCCTTTGTTATTTTCTTCACAGCTACGACGTGACCATCCGGCAAGAACCCTTTATATACTTCGGCATGCCCACCTTTCCCAAGCAACTTATCTGACCAAAATTTCATTGAACAGTTAACAGAGAAACCACAAAGTTAGCTGGAAACTTATCAGACACTTGCTTCTATCTGTACAAAACAAATACTTTAACATCATTCAATTGCAGCCAACTAGACATGGTTATAAATTCCGCAATTAGTGAAACTTTTCGGTCCATTTAATATCATTGGATCCACGAAGATGTAATTCAGTAATCAGACTCGTTAAAACTCGATATGCATCTCTTAATGAAAACAACAACTACGCTTTTTTTTTTCTTTTCCAGACAAGGACACTTGAACTGCAAAAACTTGTGAACTTTGATCAAACAAGATTGATTTACATGTGAATACTATAAGAAAAGTGTATAAAACTCAAACATTAACCACACACATTAATCTAATCATATTTTCAACCAAACATGATGTCCCACCATTTTCTTGCAAAGTTACTCAAATTCATATGTGGTAAGACACTAGATTTATTTTTTTCCATTTTCTTTCCCTTTGATCAATACGAAGGAACGGAACGACCCTTAGCAACCTCTTGAACTGAATCCCCCCCCCCCTCGAGAATAAGACAGAACATCCTAATACAACACAAAAACACGAATGTCCCACAAAAAGCTCCCAACCAAGAAGTGGAAATTCATGAATTATGTTGTCCAACTCTTCAGAAACACAGAACAAACACAGTCAAAAGCTACCAAGAAATCAATCATCATGTGAAAAAGGAAAAAACACAAAGGAAACAGATGATCAAAGTTATTACCGGAACTAAAATTATCAGTAGCTTGTTTAAGTTCGGCATAAGTAAAGTTCCTCCAAGATGGCTTAGGCACGACAAGCTCATCACAATCAATGGACTCCTCGGAGCTGTTATTCCTCCCCAACTTCCTCTTAAACGCCTTCTTCGAAATGTCGTAACCGATAATCGGAATACTCGTGATACTCATCGCAGACCTCCGCTTTATCTGACCAAACAGTTTTTTCAGATGTACAGCCCCATAATTCATGTCCAATGCAATCCCTCTTTCCGCCGCCAAATTGCTGGTGCTGTCGTCAATGCTGCTCGGGTCCGAGTCCGAACCCGGCACGGGTATCTCCAAAACACCCCTCGGAGACGATTCATCCACAGTCCCACACGACACGGACTCTGCTGCCTTGTTTTCGACATCATTCGCGGGCTCTGTTTCTTGGGTTTCTTTTTCAGCAGCCTCCTCCTCCTCCGACACCTCCTTCCCTTTGTCCATAAGGATTTCTGTCCCAACCTCTTTAACTGTCTCACCTCCTAAGATTACATACATTGTAAGAAGCTCATAAAAATTGTAAGATTATGCATACAGAAAACAATTCAAACACACGCGCACACACAGTGGTAATACACAAGCTTACCTTCCATGATTATGGTAAGGGGATGGTCTCAACTCAATCAGAAAAAAAAGATCCCGGAAAAAATAAAAGAAAAAAAAATTCAAAATGGAAGGTATTATTTACATTTGAGCGGAGATTTCAATTCCCTCTCCTGTCCTGCAAGAACAGAGGAGAGAGAAACAGAGAGAGAGAAAGAGAAGGAAGAAGAGGGAAGAGAAATGGTATATCTTCTCCAATAAAGGTTGATGATATTCTTAGAAGAAGAGAACAGGGCTTAGCTTGATTTGTGGTGAAGCCAATAACTGCTATATTTATACACTTTCTCCAATGTATTATTATTCCATTTCTGTAACTTCTCTTCAATTTGATCCAAAATATGATTACCTGTCTGAAACAGTGTTATTGTCGTGTAATCAAATCCTGACCGTCCATCATCTACCTCGCCATTCTTGGCGGGACTACCGCTTGTACCGTCAGAAAAAAGCCATGAGGCATAACGAACACAACTACCAAGGGCATTTTCGGTATTCATCCATTCTCTTTTTTGCCCCATTTTTTGATTTTGTAAATAATAGGATAATAAAACCTTATTTAAATAGAAAAAATAAAATTTTATAGTATTTATTAAAGCTCGACCCATTAGAATTTTAATTTTTGGTTTACATAATGTTTAATGACTTAAATATTCTTTCTTTATAAAAAAATGGATAATTAGGCCGTTTTATTTTTCGATTTAGTTTAATATCTATGTAGTTTAAAAAGTTACGCCTAATACATTTCACATTTGTTTTTGGCCAAAAAATAAATCACTCTATTAGTAAAATTCATGAAATTTGCTAACATCAACAAGAAAAGTTAAATGAAATTTATATTTACCCTGCTTGACTTATAGATTTATAGGTCAAACAATATATTTAACCAGACTACATTTAAAAGGGTGAAAAAATTTACCTTCCCGCATACATTAGTATGTAAAAATGTATAAAGGTAGTCTGGTCAGAAATTTTTTTTTTTTACCTGCAATAAGTCTATACTACTCTACATGCATGGATATGATACTAATTGATATAGGCAAATGCCACACATGGTTATAGATGATGAGCTTTAGTGACTTATAAGCATCAAAGTCTCATCTCCTTAGTGAAGCAATCTTTTCAGGATAAAATCATAAAATTCAAATAAAACTCGAGTGGGTAACAACTCGAGCAATGGATTACTTATTGAATCACAAACCACATCATTTGACAACTTTTGTAGGAATGAGGCTATGTATCCAACCCAATCCCCTCGCCTATAGGGACTGATGGTGTAGACAAACATCCTATATCAATTGCAAACGAGAAGTTTGAATGGTTTATAAGCCTTAAAACCTAATCTCTCTGGTGAGACGCCTTTTTAGACAAAATAGCGAGAGATAATGCAAATTTAAGATGAATGATACTTCACGCAACTTAAAGAGTGCTTGCGAATACTTTGAAATAACGTTTTTCACTTCCTGTGTCCAAAAAGAGTACTTTTGAAGTATTTGAGATGCCAACCTCTATTTTTGAAACTGTTAATAAAAGTGTTTTTAGAATAAAAGTTGGAACCACTTTTGAAACAAAAGGAACATTCCATGGTGATTAATTTTCTTTAATTAAAAATGATAATTTGTGGCACACCATATGAATTTGCAAATTCTATAACGTTATAAAATACTTATTATTTAATAATTATAGTATATATAGAATAATAAATTTATAAAAAAAATATAATGACAAAAAAAGATGCATGAAAAATTAAAAAAAACAAAAATAAAATAACTACCAAAGAATTAGAAATTAAATTAATGAATAAAAAATAAATTAAGTAAAAAACATACAAAAAATAAGAGAGACACGACAAAGCTTTATAGTATAAATTGTTAATAATTAGGTTGAAATATATTTTCAGATACTTCATAGTATTCGTCTACCCACTTAAATTTTTCACTAGGCTAATTCTCTCAACAGCTGCATAATAAAACTAGCTTCATTTATCTCTGCAAGAAACCCGACATGCACACTACCTGTTTGCTGTTATTTTTCTGACAAAACAGTGTATTATTATTGTTGTAGTGTCTCATCATAATTATGTGTACTTTGGTCTATATGGACTGCAGTTTGATAAATACTATACGAAAATTTCAGGACTCGCTCAAATGACACCGTCATGTGCGATCCTTACATACAAACATCAAACCCTTGTCTGTATATCTAACGAGCTGTTGATAGTGATGATCATAGTGTGATTTCGATTTTTTCTTTCTGTTTCTTTTTTGTTTTTGAAAAAAAAAAAATCAGCTTCTACAAATTTGAAATCAAAATGTAAATGTTTATATAGACAAAATCGTCTTAATTTTGTTGATAAGGTCTTAAATATTGTTTGCAATTGTTTTTAAAGGGTTAAATGCAGGCACCTCGAGCTCGACGTATGGGTCATTTGCACTTTGTTCTTCGATCGTTAAAAAAAAAAAAAAAACTCTCCAACCCAATTTTTTAATTTGTTGCATTTTGTACTTTTGGGGGAATAAAAATCAAATATTCAATCTGCATGTGGTCACGTGCTTAAGGATGATTTTGTGTTGGGTGAAATTGTAAGGATTAAACGTATATGTATAATCTGCAGACAAACCTCTTCACATTACAAGCTAAATATAATGTTAATATGCACATATATATGATGGTGGCGCCGACATAAATACACATGAATTTGTCTTATTTACTTTTCTTTGGTTTGATTTTACATCTTTTTTACAGTATGAGTGTATTTGGTATTATTGTGAAGTTGCGCGTTTTCTTTTTTTTTTTTCATCCGTGTTGTTGAGTTCAATTTTTTCATCTGGTTTGGTGAGTTTTTCTTGTTTTCTCATGAGAGTTCTTTCCAGTTTTTGTAATGTTATGTTGATTTTGTAATTGTGTTGAAAATTTTTATTTCTGAATTGAAGTTTAAATTTTTTTTTTGTTAGGTTTGGGGTTTCACACACCTGATCTTGCAGGAGGTTCATTTCCTTTTGGGTTTGATTTTGGTTGTGATATGAAGTCGTTTATCGCAAATGAGGCAATGAATTTTGTGGAACTTCTCTCCATCGTTTTCTAAATTTTAAATTAATCTTGTTTTTTTTAAAAAGTTGGGCGCCAAAATGCAAATGACTTTGTACGTTGGAGGCTATCTGTGTTTAACCCTTATAATTTTATCTAACATAAAATCGCCAACAGGCGCGTTGAACACACGCAAATGAAATATTCCGTCATTATTCTCCATAAAGTGCAAAGTGCAATAAAATTAAAAGGTTAGATGGAAGAGTGTACAAAATAAGAGGTATTTATAATTATGTGAAATTTGAGTAGAGCACGTTGTAATTTTGCGTTTTAAATTATTTTTAGTAACAATATGATGAAATTTTAAATTCATTTAATATAGAAAACATTTGATATTAGAAAATATTTGAATTTTGGCAATAATTCAATGGGATAGGGTGAATGAATGGGCTGAAACCTTCAGAGGGTCATAAATTGATAAGAAAGAACCATTGTGGTGATTGTTAATGATCTGAGAGAGATGAATGGACAATTGCAGCAGCCCTTTGACAGGGCAACCTATCACTGAACCCAGACCACAACTGATGTAGTAGGTCCAATCTCTCAAAGCAAGCATTAGTCTTCAGCATGCACCTGCCCCTGCCCCTGCCCATTAAACTTGAAAACACCACACCACACCACATCATCATAATAATATGGTTCCGTCTCTGTTCCTCACCACATGCATGCCCACCAACTGTTCATTTTTTGTATTATTGCTCAAGAAATTTACTGTTGTCTATTAATGGTGTCAACAGGTAGTGTAACACCCTATCTAGATCTATAGATTAATTTTGTGATTTGGGTCCAAATCTAATAAATATTGTTAGATCTAAATCCAAACCCAAATCCATTAAAAAAAATATAAATTAAGTTTGAGTTGAATCTCTACCTATCAATATCCATGAGTTTACGTACTCAATTTCGACCCAAATTAATTTTTCTTTGCTATTCAATTGAATTATTATTTATCGATCAACCTTCAAGTGAACAAATCTAGAAAACATAAGACATTATAGCATTAGAACAAATCTTGAAAACATAAGACATTATAGCATTATTTATCGTGTACTATTTTCTTAAAATTATTTTGTAAACGGTATAATAAATGATATATTATTTAAAAAATTCTAAACAAAAATTATTTGTGAATCAGTCTTTATAGTTCTGAATTTATTGATAAATGATGGGTAAAAATGGAAAGCTAAAAAAAAAGAAATTTAAATTAATTATTATGATTTGCATAAAAAATGAGTCGAAAAAACAAAAAAAGAAAAAAAGATTGGATCTAAGTCTAATCGGGTCTAAAGACCCATGAGGATTTAGGTCTAAAGACCCATGAGGTTTGATACCCATTGGTTTTGAGTGAGTTTCAATGAGTTGTGTAGGATTTAGGTCTACATTAATTTCTTTGTCTTTGTTAGGTCTGGATTTGAATAAAATAAAACCCTACCCATGCTTGTTGTTGAACATGTAATTCTATAATGTGGACTAGATGTTATAAAATGGAGGTGAAACTCAACCATGTTTGCAGTCTACACCTTCAGCACATTAACGTCCAGGCCATCGCTCTTCTGCCCGCACATACTCACATAGAGACCAAAGACCAATGAATTTGTACTTGCACATGCGATTAGTTCAAACTCAGATTGAATAGCTAATCTAAAGTACACACCAAAATTGTCCAGACAGTTTCAGACTAAAATATTTTGCATGTTGATTGCTACTCGTATCGAACAAGCTTGTGTCCGAAGAATTAAAGGGCACTTGCGTTGCAACTATGTTAATATGATAAGTAAGCTACCTGAAGTTTAAGGCAGTAGTTCATAAGGATAATTATGTACTTCATTTAGATGGTGCACTCGGTGTCGTGGTGCAAAGAGTGCAGCAGATTTTGACAGATAGCTTCGCACAAAACACCGTATGCAGGATCAACCTCCTCCCAACTTCTAATAACCAACTCCCCACCTCCTTTGAGAAAAGAAGAAATCTACACAAAAGAAAAAGAATAAAAGATGGGAAAAGGGTAATAAATTACGGGCAAAAGGAACCAGCAGTCCTGTTTTCCAGGTCAGGAACTAGATCAAGATCAAAAGGAATTTAACAACAAAGTTAATTAGCAATTTGGTAACTGCTGAATATTGAACCATTATTATCAAATTTTAAGGCTGGCTACATTATTAACACTCGAAATTCGACAAAGATCAAAATTTGCAACTCCAGCATAGGCTAATGGCTAATCTAGATAATAAACAAAGCTCTTCAGCATCAGAACTAAGGAAGTATCATTAAAAAGATATATTATCAATCTGCTTTGTTATTGCAACTACAGTACAACATTGCCGGCTTTACGTATTGATGTTGCAAAACTTCAACCTACAAATTGGTTACATTCTGTGTAAGTTCTTGTGAGTTTATTAATATATCCACAGTCAAACAAAACTATGAATCATCCCAACCTTAAAAAGAGGGACTATAAGAAGTGCAATGGAAATGGACAATAAAAGAATTACAAACAACCAATACTTCACAGCTAGAACCATTTAAGGGGGCCTCAAGATCCAAACAGAGTCTATTGATCTTAAGCTTATGCTGTGTGCAGATTAGAGGAAAAGAAGGGGTGTTCAGAACGAAAGTAAAGTCTGAAGTTCAAAAGCGATACAGAAAGGATAGAAAGATTCTAACTTCATGCATTTACATGAGAGAGAAAACAAAGTTTCCTACAACAAATTACACGTCCATTATTCACCTAAGCACGTAATACTTCCCACATTTTGTCGGTAAGTAAGGTCAGGCGCACTGTTCCTTCCATCAAAAGAAAGATGGTCAATTGCAAAACAATCATTTAATTGGCTCACCTCATTGTGAGTTGGCCACAGACAAGACAAATATACAAAGCTCCTATGAAGAACATAGTTCAGTTACCAAGAACTACTTTAGTAATGCAAGAAATTTACCTTGTTAAAGCTCTACAACAAAGATACAAGTATCTGAGGAAAATCAACATATTCCAATAAACTAACTTTGATACTTACACAAACTGAATCAGGCTGAAACAGCCAGCACCAATAACGGTAAGTCTATAGACCAGACAGAAACAGGTATGCAGGCACTTATCACCAGTAGAGAAATTGAAACATAAGTATACAGATAAAAGTAAATTCATAACAAGAAGCCTTTCCACATCAAATTTGTATTAATAGACGCGCCCAAAAATTTCAATAGCCCATCAGACTCAAATACCTCAGAATACCCATATCATATTAGACAAAAATGATTAAACAGATAGAAAAGACTCAAAACGTTTCAGCAAGGCGGGCCGTCACTGCTCTAAGCTTTGAATAAACTTTAGAAGCAGGTGAACCTAAAATTAAGCTGCAGAGAGAGTCCCTAGCGACTTTGATGTTTGCAAACGACCCAAGTATATGAATCTTTGTGTCTGCAATAACAATTCTTGTCCTAGTTGCGTTCTCAATCGCAAATTTTGTCCTCCCTCCCTTCCCACTTAACCGCCCAATTGCCCTCGACAAGTGCTCCCCTCTCAACGTCTTCACATCTTTAATCTCAAAAGACTCCACGTAAAGCTCTTCCATTCGGAGCAACGCCACAGCGTCAACCACGTCGAAGCCCAGCATGAAGGCGTGCACGAAATCGGCACACTTCTGGAGGTTGCTGACGTCGGGTGTGTCCGATCGGGTCTTAAGCTCAACCCTGCGGGCCTTGAGGTTCATACGGATATCAATTTTCATTTCCTCATAAATCGGAGTGTAGATTTCGAGCCAGGATTTCTTCAATGGAGTGAAGCGGTGTTGGGGAACAGGCATTTTGCGGAATTGGATTTCCCCATCGGAGATTTCATGCGCCTTTGCGGGTTTAAAATTCGGTTTTTGGGCGAACAGACCAGGCTTTTGCTGCGCTGGAGCGGCAGTGGCATCAACCTCCATGCCAGCGGCGGCGGCGACGCTGTTGGCTGCGTAATTTTGCATGGTGTCTGTTTTCTCTATGACGCGTCTCCGAGGGCAGTGAACCTGAAAACCCTTATTTGATTGCGTATAAAAGAGCTAGGGTTTAGGTCTTTGAGATTTAAGTGAACCACATATATCGCAGAATCCATTGGGCCTGGGCCTCTGAGTCAGGCCCAAGTTTATTATGCATAAACCTTTCCCTGTGCCCAATGTTCAGGTCCAATTAGATTTAAATCCAAATCTATTAAATTAAATTACGGGCAAATTACAATTTAATTATAACTATTTTGCACTTTGTCATTTATATTTATTTTTTGTCAATTTAAAACTTTGATTTCATGAAATTTTCACTCTACCGTACATGAAAGTTTTTTCAATCGATTCTTCTATCGAAAAAACAACACATGCCAATAGGCCAATTAGTTAGGTCTAATAGGCCAAGCCAAAATCTTGATTTCTCACTCTCATGACAATGTATGTGTACAAAAACAATGAACCTTGACCTTAGATTTTATTATACTTTTGATCCTTTATAGATTTGTTCACACGACACATGCTTGTAAGATGATATCTCGTTTCACGAATATTGATGTAAAGACAGGAGGAAAAACGACTACAGGGCGTTCGACTGACTTATTTGGAATATCTTATAAGATGTTTTTAAAAGCTGAATGATTGCTGGATTTTATTTTAAATATAAGTTCTTAAAGTGTTTGGATAGATAAGATATCAGAGTATATATACAAGATATTATAAAGTGTTTAGCATAATAAACTCTTTATACTGTAATAATGACTGGAATAAAAAATGATAAAAAAAAATTTCTAAACTTATAAACTTTCAAATATTTTATAAAATATTTAGACAAATTCATAAATTCAGCCAAACATCCTCTAGTCAAAGTGCAACAACTCATGTACGAAACTTGCCACCCAACATGATAAAAATTTATAAGTTAGTTGCATCAAAATAAAGAGAGATCAAAGTCAAGTATTTATTGTTTGTGGCGATAATAATTATTTTTTCGCGGTGAAATTACAATTAAAACATAACACCTTACCTTTGGCTTCCAATTTAAATTTACAATTTAAGTAATTAATTTTGAGTGTTAATTTATCATTCACCAAAAATTGATTTTGGAAGATCATTTGGACTTAAAATAACTCAAAGTACGTATAATCTATTTATTTAAGTGGGACCCACTTAAATTATTTTTAAAAAGTTAGGTAAAAGTCAATTTCTTTTTTTAAATCAATTTCTATAACGATTTTGTTTTGAAGAAAAAATATATGAAACTTAACAATTCTGATTTAAATCTTTAGCTCTTTCTCATTGACAAAAAATGCACGTGGTCATTAGGGCCTTTATATTTTTGGTCTCATAATTCAAAAAGTAATATTTTTTGGTCCCATGAACTTAATGACCACATGCTAAGCATCATTGCCGTTAAATATCTGAAGAAAAGTGCCGTGAGACAAAAAAAATATATTATTTTTTAAAAATTATAAACCCAAATGTGATAATTACGTAACCAATAAATTTGAAAACGAAAAGAGTCGAAAGACCCTGTATGACAGGACAAAATACTATTACTTCTATATAAATAGGTACATATATAATATAAGAATTGTGAATCTTGAAATAGTTCAATCAGAATTCATCAATTCATATGACAAGACGTAATTCTACTAGATTTATTATGTCGATTATTGAAATTGAGACATCATGACACCAACTTGTTCCATACACAACATTAATTTTTCATAGTTTCCTCAATTTATACCATGGCTGTGGTTGCCCTAACTATCATGTCCTAATTTTCTCCTTAATTATTTCTTTCTTTTTCCTTAATTAATTATTGATTGGGACAATCTTATAATGAGTCCGTACATATATATCGTATTGGGTTCAGATTGTACGACCCCAAGGCTGATCCAAATTTAATCAAGACATTAATTGATATGATCAAAATCTTTATGCACGCATGCACCACAAGAAATACAACATATTACCCATGATTAAAAGTTAATAATCGTAGCAAAAAAATTTTTATCACGGCCGTTCAACGGTTATTGACCGCGATTTTTACGAGTGTGAATAATATACTTGTAACGACTCAAGTCATATAGTGAATAAGTTAATTTTTTGCATCAATTTTTGTTTAATCATGATAAATTATAATTATTTACCGCGACTTGTTCGTATCCACTAAAATCATAGTCGATAATAATTCTTTTTTATTAGTGATATCATTTTGAGAGACCTAAATGTTGTCCCCACATCACTTACAAAACCAATGTTTTTTTTCCCCAAGAAATTAATAATTGATGGTTGTGTACATCATAGTGTTTAATTATTATAGGAATTAGTACGTAATGTAATATATCTATCAACAATTAAAAAAAATCATAAAGAATCTTGAAATCTCAATCTAAAAGATTAGGAAAACTACATTTCAACAGCATTGAAAGGTTTGTGTTGATGCAAGATCAAGATCTTGAAAACTACTATTCGATGCTCCTCATTTAATCTTTCCACCTTCATCACCAAATGTCATAAGTTCGTAACAAACAAGAGAACGAGAATTAATTAATCTTAAATGATAAGAACTAATTCATTTTCCTCATAAACCATAGTAAAGTACATAATTTAAAATGATCTTATTTATAAAAAATAAAACACTAAAAGTGGTCACCGAACCTATTGTTTTGGAACCCAAATGGCAAGTGAAGTAATTTGGGAGTTAATGAGGTTTTTCTTTTTTTTTTTTTTTTTTTTTTGTCTTTCGATGTAATAACTCTATTTTACGTCTTAAAACCTTAGGTCCAACATATTAGGCTTGTCAATTAGTATGCAATACCTAGACCTAAAGCCATTTTGATAGTTATGACCCGTATCAGTACCTAATATATATATTTGTTTATATATTAGATCCAAACTTGAACACATATCTATGGTAATAACTTTATTTTGTTTCGGTAGAGCCTACACTCTAAAATACCAGGGGTAAAATTTTAATGTGCAAAAATGCTGCTTTATTCGTTAATTTAAAATTAGTGAATTTATAAACTTTTGCTAATTATCAATATAACTATTTATACACTCATATTCAAAATAATTATTTTGTACTTAATTAATTTATACAAATGTATTATTAATTTATAAATATTATTGTACAATAAACTTTTCAAATTGGTTGAATATATTTAACAACACAGGGCATTAATGTGAATATATCATATTATTAGTAGTTAAGGGTTTTTTTGTCAATTTTTATTTAATTTAAAGGATTATTCAAAGATAACATACTTCAGGGGTGCAAAATATATTTAACCTTTTTTTCTAATAGTACATCGATCGGATTAAAAACAGTACTTAGCTACATCAATTGGATTAAAAATGTTATTTCCTCTAAAACTACGTACATTTGATCAAACTTGGAAGTAATTGAATTCCATGCAAGGAACTTGTGGGCTCGGGTAGGACATAATCTTCATTCATTAGGAGATGAATAATCCCTTTCTAGCTATATATATATATATAAAATAAATATCGTAATAAAAACACAACCACAAAAATTAGTAACAGCTTGGTATCAGAGCCACCAGGGACGAGAAAAATATAAAAACTAGTGAGAAAATGATAAGATTTTGCCCTTATGAGCTGTTATTATTACAAGGGACGCATAAGACAAGAATGATGTAGTATTTAATACATGTTGATGCATATGTCTCCTTATAAGATGGATAGAGCGTCTATAAATGGAGAGCGCAGCCTTCAACTAAAGTTTACAGTGCTACTACTTTGAATTTATTATATATTTGGATCGAATTTGAAGCAGAAGGGATCAATGGCGGCGTTGGTTGAAATTCAGGAAAAGCCGACATGGAAAAAGGCGCTTGGCTACATCGGCCCTGGATTCTTGGTTTCGGTGGCGTATCTCGACCCTGGCAACCGTAAGAAAACCCTAATTACTACCTCTAATCTAATGTAATAACACTGCTGAAATAAACAGACAAGATAAAAACCATTGGTAGTGATCATCTGGATTCTTGTTTTCGTTGTGCAGTGGAGACGGACTTACAAGCTGGTGCTGACCACAAGTACCAGGTTCATGATGTTCATTTTCTTACATCCATTGTTTTGCTTCTCTCTCTCTCTCTCTCTCTCTCTCTCTCTCTCTCTCTCTCTCACACAGACACACATACACACACCTCTCGTAAACAGCTGCTCTGGATTGTGCTGGCTGGGCTAGGGTTTGCGCTGATTATTCAGTCGCGTTCTGCTAATCTTGGGGTGGCTACAGGTACTATTTTTGTTCCATGCAGAGGCAGCCAGCTTTTTTATTGTGAATGAGAAATGTGGAAAATTCTAATTCAAATTAGGTTTAATTGAACTTGAGCTAATTATATGGTAAGTGCAATAAATTTATTGTACGACTAATGCATATACTTCAGGAAAAGTAATCAGTCACATGACAAGTATATAATACTTGCTCTGTGATTCGTTCAATTCGACCAAACTATTTTTTGTAGCATGTTTACTATGTATATTTTACTCATCATCATTTTCAAGTTTGGAAAAATCATTCATTTTTAATTTTATTTATTTTTCCAATTAATGCCATCATCTAGTTCGTCTGCTGTCGAAAAAATTATAATTTTAATCCTATAATTATTGAAGAGTGGCAATTTTTACTCTATTGGAATTCAATATGACATTTGAACTGCTACAAGAAATATAACATTTTAATTCTAGCTAATTCTCATGGTTAAGAATAATTTTTCGTAGTAAATAATCATTGATCATACCACGCAATATTGTAGAACTGTGGTTTTACGAGTGTAGCTAAGAGTTATGATAAATATATTTCGTTCATAGTGAATAAGCTAAATTTTTATATTGATTTTAGTTAATCATGGTATGAACTTTTAGTTCATACCATTAAATATGAACAATAGTAAAAAACAAGATAGTGAACCTTGCAATTGTTTAAAAAAAAAAATTGGCATCAAGGATAAAATTCCAAAAATTATAAATTTGATCGAAATATGACATCTACGTCTGGCGTGAACTCTAAAAATTAAAGTTCTAAAAACATTCCATGAGGTGCAATATGAATGTCGAAAGTGGTTTTCAGTGTAATTATAATTATCCCTTATAATTATCCAACGAGATATGAAGTTTGGAGACCTCGAGAAGGAGCTCATAGATGCGTTTAAATGAGATGTAAATTACCATTCTTTGTCTGGTGTAAATGGTATCATGAATTTAAGAAAATCCCTTTTCAGTGAAAATTTGGATCAGATTAACTTATACTTATCATATAATTGATTGTATAAATTATGCACTAATCACACGAGTTCATTAGATTTGACCAGATTTGATCGGAGCTAGAATGCCAATCGAACTGATGCAAAATATGAAAAGTTCTTACTCAAATCATGTTTGACCAAATCAAATCAATTACATGGCAAGTGTGATACACGTGTTATGTGGTTGGTCACTTTTCTTGAATTATGAACCAATCATGCGGCAAGTGTAGCACACTTGTCATATAATTGATTCATGCCTGGTCAAACCCAATTCGAGTAAAAATTTCCCAATAAAATATAGTTCGTGTTCGAGAAAAATCAATTATAATATAATTATTCTCCCTAATTATATCAGAGTTAATTTTGCTTAATTATACACCTTGTGCTTAATTGGACCCCCTCTAAAAATATAAAATTATACTTTTCTCTACAAAAGTTCCAAAATTACACTCACACGCCAAAAAATTCACCATTCACACCCAACCCTCTTTCATTATGATTTCGATGGAAAATACTATTACTAGCAAAAAGTTTATATAACTTTTAATTTTATCCCTCATTCGCTATACTCATGTAATAATACTTATAAAAAAAATAAATAATATATATGAAGTAAAATTAACATTGTAATATTATTTTGGGTGAATAAATGAATGAACGAATGAATGCAGGGAAGCATCTGTCGGAGCACTGTAAGACGGAATATCCAAATCCCATAAATTATTGCCTCTGGATATTGGCTGAAATTGCTGTCATTGCTGCAGAGGTACCTCAAGGTAATTTCCACTTCACACACATACACACACACTGGTAAAATTTGCAACATCTTATATATACACTCACTCACTCTTTCAAGTTTGATTAACTAAAAATTGATTGAATACGTTAATATTTCCAAATCAATTAATATATTCAAAGAAAACACACTGTAGTATTTTAATTAAAGTCTAAATTTTATGTGTTCGAATATGACGAAGTGTGTGTAGATATATATATTCAATTTTATTTGAGTTCATATAAAAAAACCTACCTCAAAGGATAGTCAAGAATTGTCGTAATAAGTTCGACATAAAATTTTTAAATGCTTAAATCAGTTAAATAGAATATAAATTGAATTACGTACAAAGCACCAGAAATAATGTAAAATGGCTTGGATCTTCGACTGTTTTGGTAATTGGAGGAATGGGGTGGGGGGGCGCATAACTATATTTTCATTTAGAAATTTGACCCCTATATAAACACTAATAGCCACAAAACCTCCCTCAGAAAAGAAAAATGACAGGATGACCAAATGAAGAGTATTATCTCCCACGTGCTCAGTTGCTTCTTCCATTAAAAATTCAGGGGTTGCGCTGTCATACTCTTTTTATGAAAAGATTTAAATTTACCTGTTATTATTTTCATGGGGACCCTCTTACATTTAACCCTTTATTCGTCCTAATCTATGCATTTTCATGGATTATGATTTTCTACCTAACCAAAAAGCCCGAGAACTCTTACCCAAATTAAATTTAGTCGAATTAAATCAACTGTAAAATGTGATACATTTACTATATAAATAATCATTTTCTTTGGACTATTACTAATTACACTATAAATATATTGTACTTGTCATATAATTAATTCAAATTTGATCAAAATTAGAATTTCCCAAATTTAAGTTACTCAAAGTGTACATGGACTCATATCCAACCTTATAAATGACCTGAGCTAGGTACATCTTAATAATGTTGTTGTATGCCCTACCTTGTCTGATTTGAGTTTGCTAATGAAGACAAAGCACAGTACAGTAGTCTTTGGGATCAAAATGAAGTACTGCTTACTATATTCAAATTGGGTTCCCCCTAAGACTAAGAGTATTAATTGCAACATGTGTAATGTACAAATTTTGCAGTAATAGGGACAGCTTTTGCATTTAACATTCTCTTCAATGTGCCCATCTGGTCTGGAGTTTTACTGGCTGGACTCAACACTCTTCTGCTTCTTGGTTTACAGAGATATGGTGTAAGTACCACTCTTAAATAATTATTTGGAATTAGGCATATTACCAAATAAAAGAGATAGTAAATATATAAGGGGCAGAGAGATAATCTGTTGATTTTTGAGTTTGCAGATAAGGAAGTTGGAAGTGGCAATTGGCGTACTAGTGTTGGTAGTAGGAGGCTGCTTCTGCTCAGTGATGGCAAATGCTAAGCCTAATGTGGAGGAGATTATGAAGGGAATGTTCATCCCCAAATTGAGCACCTCTAGTGCTACAAGAGATGCCATTGCTCTCCTGGGAGCTCTCATCATGCCGTAATTACACTATTCATCTCCTTCTTGGAATGTCCTAAACTAAAATTTTCAATTTTCAAAAATGAATTTTTTTCCCTAAAATTGACTCCAAATCATTACCATTACTGTAGAGTCGAACATGATACATGAATATAGGCCGTAAGAAGTGCATCACCATTACTACCTCTACCCCGCCTCTTAATGTTGTGTAGGTGAGGGAAGTCGATGGTCCTTAACCATGACCGTGCTGTCGGTCAGTGCATGTGTTTACATCAGCTCCAGTTTCTTTCAATCAGAAGTTAACAGTGACATTACCCTACAGCAACTATCAAGCCAAGAAAATTTCATGGACATTAATCAATAGATGCACCCTGTTCCCAATCACTACTGTAAAAAATGACCGAATGCCAGAAAATGAATGGGGAATGTGTAAATGAGTTGACATGTTTTGAAAATCACATATGCAGGCACAATCTCTTCCTTCACTCAGCTTTAGTGATCTCCAGAAAGATATCGCGTTCTGTTGATGGAATAAGGGCAAGCAACTCATCTCCTTTGCATAAACAACTTCGTTATTAAAATCACACACACACACACACACAGAGTTATATATGTAAATAATCACACACATTACATAGAAATTGACTGTGCAGTTATAAATTGTGTCTGCAGAGTGCAAGCAAGTACTTCTTACTGGAAAGTGCACTAGCATTGTTCATCGCCTTCCTCATCAATGTGGCAGTGATATCAGTGACTGGGAGTGTGTGCTCAAATCCAAATATATCTACAGAGAACAAGGACCACTGCCAGAATATCACCCTCAATTCTGCTGCTTTTCTGCTCAAGGTTTACAAACAAAACCATCTTCTATGATTACAATATTATAAGTAATATACAATTTTAGACTGGCAAAGCTATGTCAGCAGCTAATCTTCACTTTCCTTTTCTCTTTCACAATTTTGTTTATTTTAACGTTATCTTTTACCACATATATATTTATATGTACTTGTATCTATATGTATATATACTATACACACAGAATGCTCTTGGGAATTGGAGTTCAAAGCTATATGCTGTGTCTTTACTTGCATCTGGTCAAAGTTCAACTGTAACAGGGACATATGCAGGCCAATACATTATGCAGGTATTTTTCTTATTTACTTGAAAACGAAATGGAAGTAAACCACAAAAGATAAAACAAGAAAGAAGGTGCAAATTCTGACTTAGTTCAATCTTGATTGTTTTTCACCTCCTTTATAATGCTTATCATAATACCCCCCCCCCCCCCCCCAAGCAATAAATTTCTATGAACACTAACAGTGACAAAAACGAAAAAGAAAAAAGTATAAGAAGTGATATATAACATTGGTTGAAATCATTTTAGCATAACTTCACTTAATCCTGCATCCGTGATTTACAAAATTGAACCTAGGGTACATTGATAATGGCTCCAGCCAAGACCACGTTGACCCTAAGTTACCAAGCCAAATATCCCGTTGAAGGACTATGCTATTCTACTTATGTAAACCCCAGCTAAAACCAAGGAAAGAATGGTGAAAATTTGCCACTTGTGCAGGGATTTCTAGAGTTCAAAATGAAACTATGGTTGCGGAACCTACTGACAAGGTGCATTGTCATAGCTCCAAGCTTAGTAGCCTGCATTATTGGTGGTCCTTCCGCAGCATCCAAATTGATCATCATTGCTTCTGTAATTTTTCACACAATTCCATTCATTTCCTGGTTTCTCTATTCCGATATTTGTTTTGCTAAAGAATTTAAACATCAATTTCTTTTCCTTGTTATTTTTAGATGATCTTGTCCTTTGAACTTCCATTTGCATTGGTTCCACTCCTCAAGTTTACTAGCAGTGAGGCCAAGATGGGACAGCACAAGAATTCCAAGATGGTAAAATTGAAGTGACACAAAACCAAGAGTTTCAAAGATTTAGTCTATATCAAACTGATTCTAATTATATATCTGCCAGATTTTAGATACAACGGTACTTTAAACTGAATGCCAAAACCGGTATTGGCAAAATACCCGTTTTTGGTTGTTATTAAGTACTTATCCAGTTATCTATTGACACTTTCACAAACAATGGCAGGTAACTCTGATCCTATGGACCCTGGGATTTGGCTCTATTGTGATCAATATGTACTTCTTGGGTTCCAGTTTGCTAGGATGGCTTACAAGCAACAGGATGTCCAAAGCTGCAGCCATCTCTGCAGCTATTCTGATACTCCCAGTAATAATACTCTATATTACTATGTTACTATACCTAACATTTAAGCCAGAAACTCCTACCACAAATCCACTGGACTGTATTTTGAGTTCCGGGGGATCCAGTGGGGGAGATTCGACTAGAGAAAGGGAAAACAATGATATCCAAAGGGATACTGAGATTCAACTAGAAGACATATGAGATCAATAAGAGTAATGCCTCAGTACCTGCACAGGCAAAGAGATCAGGAAGCTATTGTTGGAGGAAACTAATTGGCAGCAGCGGACAATTACTGTATTTTCCTGGAAACAACTATTCTCTGTCTATGAAAGAGAAATTGTTATAACAGGAAAAGGAAACAAAGGAAATATGCAGCAGAAATTTTCACCATGAAGTTGTATTAACCAAAAATACCCCGTAGATACAAAAGAACTCAACAAATTACACTAAGAAAGATCAATGGAGATGTCCCCAATGTGCTCTGCCTTCTATTTTTAGCTTCCAACATTTCAGAAAAAGAGCAAACTAAACAAACTATGATTGTCACATAATAATTTACAAGTTTACAAATCATGGCCAGCTTTACCTGACCATGTGTTGTGCTGACGTCAAATGATTTTGATGTTAGTATTTGATCACATGATGGCGCAGCCAAAGTTCATACATGACCATATGGAAAGCATCATGCTTGACAGGAGGTGAGTTCCACTGGAAGTGCTTCTGGACCTTATGACAAAGCATAAAAAAGAAATTATCAGCTGCATAAGTAAATTCTATCTATCCTGAATAAACTTATGATCATATGCTTCTTTTAAGGAGATAAAATTGAAGTCATCTAAGTGTGGTAACAGTAAGATAGTAAAACAACATTTGAAATGTCAATCATTACTGGAGGCAATGCAAAAACAAAAGAAACTAGAGTTGAGAGATCCAATCATTTTCTTGCAGGAAGGCTAAATCTATACCTTGACCAAATTGTTGTGCAATATAGCAAATTCTTCTTGTGTTATATTCTTGAGAATTTCCTTCAGCTGATAGACATCTTTCTCCTTTAGTATGACCGAGAATTTATGCCAATTTAGAATGTCATTGAAAGGCAAGTCATAGTAATTCGAAAGTATCACTGCACACAAACATACAGAATGATCAGGATAACAATATCAGATTAGAGGCAGAGAAAATTGATTCTTGTTAATGTTAACAAGTCGCCTAACATGAGAAGTATCACCAGGAGTGTTTTCTTTAACTAAAAGCAATGCCAGAGAGGCCAAATGTAACTATAAATTTCTACATGGCATACAAAACCAATAGGCTTTAAGATAGCAGTCAACCAGCTGTATTTCCTTCCAGGGATCTAAAAGGATTGAGTTCTCACCAGGTACGCATCCATAATGTATGGAATCTGCTATGCGAGCACTGTTAACCTGCGAGCCACCAGGGCAAATGCAGAACTTAGTTCTGTAAAATCTCTTCTGATACAGAAGATGTCCTGTTGCCCTGTTTATTCTGTTATTTGAAATATCAAGTTCTGTGTCATTTTCCCAGACACGAGCCAGTATGACCCGAATTTTGGAGTTCCTATGCCCTGCCCAGAAACCAAGTGTCGTCCTGCAAAATATTTAATTTTAGTTTCAAAAGTACAATTAGAATGTAGAATGCTCATGCTGCTACGAGGAAATGACTAAGAATGGGAAAAATTTCACATCTTTGGGATGGTCGATAATCAACTTAAATTACATGTGCAGCCAGTCAATTACAAAAACCAGAGTACCCAAATTTTGCATAACGGAAACAGAAGCCAGACTCAAAACAAGCACTGGTTGATTAACTTGTAAAGGACTTCTTGCAAGCAGGTAATCAAGGAGAATAGGAATTTGAATTCTACAGTCTTTATAGAAGCCATTAAAGATCACCTTTTGCATGTTCACAAATCAGCTTCTGATTAAGGATCGGTTTGCATTCCGCCAGTTATTCATAAGGGTGGAAAAGAAAAGCTGAGAAGCAACAAGGTTTAACTTGTGCGAGCTCAACTAGTACACCAGAAGGGAAATAAAGATGTATAATACATGCATCCAGAAGGGTATTCCTCTTTTATGCTATTCAACAAAGTTTCAAAGCACTACTGATATACAAGACAGCCTGAAGGCTGAGAAGGTAATCAGTGTTTTTTCTTTTTGACACTATAACTTAACCTTACTCTTCAACACAGATATAAAAAGATTCTATATCTGCTCCAAATTAGTGTGAATAATTTTTTAAAATAAGGATAATGCCATAATATGCAAAAAACATTACCGTAATATAGTTTTCTAGTACCGAATATGAATGTTAAAATCCAACTCATTGGCTAGAGCAAAAGATCATATGTCTACATGAGGAGAGATAAGCTGATATTATGCCGAATGAGAACTTTTTCCCCAAAAAAGCAGGCACTATTAAAGTTTGATGACTTCAAAGGCTTTCCCACTAATCAAATAACAAAGAGATAAACAAGCAAATATACATGCACATCATTGGAAGAGGAAGAAGGTATATCGAATCTCCTAGTAGTGAATAAAATGGAAGCTTAGGCCTTTGAACTTCCAATTCAGCAAGACTAAAGAATAAGTTATGTCCCTAATGACTTTCTTCTTTATGGGGTCTCAAGGACTGAATTATTCTCCTCTTTGATGAAAGGTTAAATTGAAATGTTCTTTTTCTTTTTTGTTTGCAAAAATCACAAAAATAAACTACGTAGTTGTACATTCTCAAGCTTGAAAGCACAAGAAATTTCAGAGAAAGCTCAGCTTCTAGATCATTTTAGTTATGTATTGAATAATAACAAAGGTAGGACATCAGAAAGGTAAGTGGGCAAAGGAGAAAGTCTCAAGAAGTTGCAGTGTCAAAAGGATACCTATTTTCCAAATCATTTCCTCCAGCTGGGAGTGCAAATGGCTGAAGAATTTGTGGGAGAGCAACATCTTTGTGTGGTATAAATCCAACATCATAGCTTGGTGAGCAAACAACACGGATTGAATTCTTTACAAGAAGTGGAACTCCTTCAGTTGCTCTGACTCCAACGTCATGGCAAGTGACAAAGAAATGATCTGCACCAAGAGTCCTATTCCAATATGGATACTTGGATATCAAGCTCTCCACATAGTCGTGAACGATTACAGTCATGTTCTCGTATGATATACCCTGCATGTTATCATAAGAGCTCAAATTTTGGTGCAAGATGAACTACCCTATTGTAGGCATGTTCCTTACTTCCAATAAGAAAAAAAAATTCTAAAAACACTTTAAATGATAAAAAAAACTATAACAATGCTCATTAAATTAACTTGTAGGTATAAAAGCATAAAAGTTACAGAAAAGTTGTCTGAGAATGATTCTTAATGATATGTAAGTGAAACCATGTGTATCGATTAAGAACTATGGTGATCAGGAATGTTACACAAGATAATTGGTGGTTGGGAATTACTACACACAAGAGGTACTAGTGGACTGTCATTGTCAGATGTGACAGGCATCTCTGAGGAGTTGGGGGATACAATGTTATGGTGGTAGCAGGCAACAAATATGGGAGAAGAACAAATTGGTGAAGTTGAATGCCATGATAATTGTATTTGTTGGATGCATGCTTAAGCAAAGATATCCTGGAGTCCATGTTGAACTACTTGCAATATAATTGAAGATACTAATACAGCCCTAAAGAGAGAGAACTTGTCCAAGTGTTGGTGGGGTGCGGTGGGAGGAGATGTAAATATTAGGCCTCCGTCTTCAATATTTGAATAACACTAAAAACTGATTCTAATTGAACAACTAAAGGTCGGATAAAGAAAGGTTCAGTAGTTGAATATGAAAAATGTTTACTCATATAAGACATCAGGTTCTTTGACGCCTTCAACGACAAAGGTAATGAAGAAAATACATGAGGGCAACTAAAATAAAAATCGCAGAAAATCGATGATGCCACATTCATCAGCTCAACTACCTACTCAGGTATAGACTGCCAATATCTGCAGGAAGACTATGTTGCAACCAAGTCCTTGTTAAAACATGTTAGCGTTGAATGATGAGCAGCAAATAAGTTTGCTAAGATTGCCACACTACGGAGACATCATCTGACAAGAAATGGTCTCCCAAGATTAAAACTTCTCACCAATAAAGTTGGAACTTCAACCTCTCTAGCAGTACCATAAACAAGCATTCACTAAACACAAGAAAAACCCAGCTACAAGAGCTCGATAAAGAGTAAAAACCACTTAATTCTTTAGATATATGTTCCTTTTCATCATACAGTGAAAATTTCCTACACAAAACAAACCGCTTCATACTATGAACAAGCATCAAAACAGAACCACCATTTCAACAAAATAAAAAGATTCATTAAATTTACGACATTGGCATACCTTGCCTCGCATCTTATGGCAAGAGATCGGAATGAAGAACAAATCCGCCCGATCTGGATCATCCGTCACGAAGTTACTCTCCCTAAGATTCTGGAAAAAATAGCCCTCACTCGCGTATTTTCCCGTCAGCTTCCTCGGAGTCTGGTAATAGGTATTCGGATCCCCATCCGGGTATACGTACACCTTAAATCTCCTCTCCATTTCCCCATAATTCAATCTAAACACCTTGGGCAAATGATAAACGTCGTCGTCTCCACCACCATTCCCATCTCCATCTTCCTCCGTATTCTCCGCATTACTCGCGTCGGCATCATAACTCACCTTCAAAATCACAAGACGAAGTTAGCGAACCAAACAAGCACGGTGACTGAGTTGAGGAAAGATCAGTAGTACCTGTCGCTGTAAGGGTTGTACGGTGAGGGGCGTAGGGTCAGTGGACGGAGGGGATAGAAGAGAAGGGGAGCGGAGGGATTTAAGGGAGATGTAAGAGAAGGTGACGAGTGTCAGGATAGCGAGAGTAAGGACGGAGCCTCGGAGAGTGCAGATGGCGGCGGCGGAGGGAGCAGGCTGAGGGAGTTTCACCGCCGACATTCCCTGGCGGAGCTGGGAGTTCCCGGAGATCGCTTACTGATATCTGCTGCTGTTGGATTAGCTCCGAAATTAATTGCGTGTCGATGTGAAGTTGCTTTAGGCAGTGAGTGTTCTATGGCCAAATTAAAAGCTTCGCTTTGTAGGGTGTTCCCTTTTTCATATATGTATATTTTTATAAAAATTTTAAATAATAGAAAAAATTCATTAATTTTTTTAAATAAAAGTAATTTCTTTTTCCAAAATATAATACATAAACAATCATAGAATTTATAAACATTTAAATCTACAAAAGCCCTTATTTGATTCGTGTGAAATAATTAAACATAATGGGATTGGATGGAATGAGAAATGGAATAATAATTAATCCTATCATATATTATAGGAATAAGTACACTCTCCTCTTTCGATATTTGATGTAATTACACGTAAATTCTATGTGATTTGTAAAATTATATCTAATATCCGTGAGATTTATTTTCATCTAACAAACAGATACTTCTGTTAAAAAAATTAAATGAAATTTGATATTTACCCTCGATTGATTTATTGCAGGTTAAATATTTTTTTTCAATTAAACTATTTTTATAAAGGTAAAGATGTACAAATGTAATCTGATCATAAAAAGATTTATTTGACGTGCAATTATCAGTAACAAGTCAATTAGAGTAAATATGATTTCTTATTTGATTTTTTTATTAATATCAACATATTGGGTGAATCTTTTACTAATTGAATGACTTAAAACTGGAAATGAAAACATAAGCTCATCCAAACACCGTATCAATTTTTTACTGATATCTTCTTCCCAATGTTTTCAAGAACTTCTAAGCCAATCTCATCTGTTCCCTGAGGCCCTTAGCTCGTAACAAGATAAGCAAAAGTCCAGTTGAAAGAGATAGCACAAAATTTCGGACATTAAAGATTATGCTGAACAAAGGCCTCTGGCTGTTTGTCCCATGTAAATGAAATGCTTGTTGTATCAATATAGTACACATCTATTTGAAATGCCCGACAGATTAAGATAGTCTTAAATTGGATGTAGTTGTGTGATGTGTTATTGCTGGCCCAATTTCATTATGGGTCTTTTACCTATTCGGGTCATATCCATGCAGGTCGAGTCTTGGGCCTGTGCATGCATGGATCGACTTTATTTTGGATTGGTTAATTCGGGTCGAAATATATTTGTACATAATCCATTTGAAATATACTCCACCAAAAATATTTGTGATATTCAAGCCCAATAAACGTAAGTTTCAAATTATAAGACTTTAGATCATACTCGTAAAAATAAAGTTATTGGCCGATGTCAGAAAGATCGAATTCAAAAGTTATTACAAATCAAGTCCAGAGCTTCCAGACCAAAGACTTTTAACCACAAAACTTGTAATTAAGGGCATAAATATTAGGGGAAGAATTAAAATTTTGGTCGTGTAAATATGAGAGGCAGTCATTTCAGTCCTGAACGAATTCATTTTGATAAATTTTTCGTGTAATTTAAAATTTTCACATATTAAGAACTGAAAAATTGCACTATTTTAGTAATTTTAGCAAATTTCAGTCAATTTTGTCATTGATGGGATTGAAATTGCCAAAATGGATTTCATATAGGACAAAATTGTCAAAGTGGATTCATATAGGACTGAATTTGCCACCATTAATTCTTTAAGAAGTAAAATTACAATTTTTTCCATGAATTAGGACGTCTTTATTTGCATCATAGCTCATAAATTTTGCGTCCAATCTATGATGCACGAACACAAACGATAACACATAGCTCATAAAAAATTTAGAATGAGTTGCAATTTTGATATGATTATTTATATAAATAAATAATTTCATGTATAATATATATGTCAAGAGAAGAAAAAAAACCATTGGGAAAAGACATTGGTAAAAGGCATGTATACTTGAAGAGTGGGAAACCATAGCAACCTTAATCATTGCATTAGTCCCTCTCAAGAAAGTTAATTAACATAGAAAAAAGGTAAAAATTAATTAATTAGCAAAGGTTTTGGTCAAAGGCGGCAGCAATTAGAACTAACTACCTTCGGCCGCACAGAGTTCCAATTGTTGTTGAATACCAACTCTTTGTTGTTTCTGTGAAGACAATGTTGTTTGTTGTGGAGAATCACATAATATTTCATGTGATCTTGAAGGGAATTTTTGCAAGTTAGATGATGTATGTTAAGGGCTAAAATAGGAACAATTATGAGGTCTAGTAATTTGTTTCCGAATTGTTGGGAGTTAGGGACGTGGATTGATACGAGCTTGATTTGAATATGTCTAATTTGGTTCGATGATTGTATGATTGATGTGCATCTCTATTGGTTTCGTTTAATGGTGAGAGTGTCATTTGATGCGCAATGAGACTGACGTATTGGACAGGGTGGACAGACCCTAAACTTGTTGGAATTAAGTCTAGACTAATTAAGTAGGTCAGTCGAAGATAGGTTGGTAGTGGTTTGGTTTGGTGATGGTTGTGTTGGTATTGTTTCAGCCTGCTGGTGTTGAGCAAGACTGGGTCTGACTCCTTAATATAATTTGGGCTTGATTTTGTCTTTGAGCTTTGAAAAAATAGATGCCCAAGGTATTTTTTGTTTAGAAAATGACTTGACAAAAAGAAAATTACCTCTTGATAAATATACAAGCTTTTTCAAGCTGTATTTTTTTTTTATTTTATCAAGTCATTTTCTAAGAAGAAAATGTTGGACTTTCATGTCATCAAATTTCACTGAAAATCCCAATTTATGTGTTGACATAACTGGATGATGTGAAATTTTCTGGCCAAATTGGTAGAAAATGACTAAAACTATCATATTTTTCAAAGTTATAAGACCAAAATACGAATTTTAATTTAAACATAACCACAATTACCATCCCAAATTTACAAGACTAAATTACATTTTATCCCGAAAGTTTTCTCCTAAAAGAGGAAGAGAAATTTTGTGTGTGTGTTGTAGGCGAACTCTTTTTAGACAAAAAGATTTATATGTATTCTTGAAATTTTGTCTAGTCACTGACAACTCTCGTTGCCATATCTTCTTGCAAAGGCCAAAATAGGATGACGATGATGAATACATTTTTCTCGTTTTGGGGAAGAGTAAGGATTAAGAATCCTCACTCTTACACTCACAAACAAAAACCTCGTACGCCGTACATACATGTATGTATACGTATTACATACACACACATTTCTTGCAATATAAATTTAATGTCTTTGTTAATGTTGACCAATAATTCTATCGCTTTCGGGTTAAACAAATATTAGGTAGGTTTACGAAAAATTCCCTACATTTGCCTACCAATTAAGTATTTTTACAATTAAAAAAAATTAAATTTTAAGAATTCACCATTTGATCAAAACTGAAGGTTTTGGGTCAAACCCTCTTCATATATATATATATATATATATATATATTAATAGATATACACAAACAAATACACATAGAGATACGTTATAAATAGCTTACTTTTGTTGTATAGTTGTGATGGGTCATGAAGTTCTTGCATGGTATATATATGTAAAAATTTGGACAGTTGAAGAAGGAGCATTTCCTGCACAATGTTGAGTTTGTACGTATCACGTTCATCACGCCACACATCTCTGTCTTCTTCCTCTCCCCTCACCCACTACACATCACTCTCTCTACCTCTCACTCTCTCTCTCTCTCTCTCTCTCTCTCTCTCTCTATATATATATATATATATATAAGTATTATCATGTATAGACTTAATTGCACTTTTACTCCTGTAATTATAATCATTTGGTACTTTAGTCCCGTAATTTGTCGAGCTTGTAAAATAGTGCATCAAATTTTTTAATTTTGTAATTTATGACAAAATTGTCCGAAATTATCAAAGTTTACTTACTACGAGAAATATAATACTTAATTATGGTCAATTGTCATTATTAATAATAAATAACTATAACAAATAGTGATTGACCAAGGCTAAACAATAATTGTTGGTCGTGATTTTTGTGAGGGTGACTAAAACATTTGGCACGATAGATGATTTTACCATGACACTGAGTTGTGGCAAATAATTTTTTCATAGTGTAGGTTTTGCATCAATTTTATTTAACCGTAGTTAATAATAGTTATTTACCATGATTGTTAGCCATAACCATTAATATATTGTTGAAATAATTTAGCGCATTATCACACATATTTTACATTAATTATAGATAAGGAATTTGAATGACTTTAGGAGGACGAAACTATGAAACTCATATATTGTCAAAATAATTGAACAATATCTTAAACAACATGATACCGATCACGTCGCACGAAGCATCACATGTGATGAGTTCTTATTAATTATAGTAATTTTGGATTTTTGGTATTATCTTTAAACTTTTGAATACAAGCAATTTGATATTGGACTTTTAATTATTTTTAATATTTCGATATATATACTCTCCTTAAATGATATTATCTCTACTCTACATAGAAACGGCCTCCTACTCTATTTAATAAACACAAGTCATGTGTATAATTATTTTAAAAAATAAAATATAGAATATTATTTTTATACACGTGATGTGTGTATATTGAATGAAATAAAAGATGTAATAGAATTTGAAATAAAAAATTCAATAAAAAACAGAGACGGATTTATCTACAAAGGTCGAACAGTACTAAAATAGTAATTTTGTATTACATCGGTACGTCTTTAGATTCTAACCTAGGTTTCCCGCAATCATATATATAAACATGCACTAAAAAATGTCAAAGAATGCTTATTTGTGATGGGCTATGCGACGGATTATTTAATAAATCCATCACAACTCAAGGTTTATGATGAGTTTGAATGTCTAGTGATTAGTTGCACTGACCCATCAGAAATAATCCATGACGGATTGCAACGGGCATATAAGTTTGTCCCAATACCAGATGGCGTGACGAATAATGGAATAAACGATTTCCCCAACAGTATTTGAATATGAAATTTGCAACGGACATAATGGTTTCGTATTGTGACAATTTAAAATAGGGCTTTCGATGACTATAGATGGGCAACAGTGCTAATAAAAAAAACCACTTCAAGAGAACAACCTTGTAGATACACAGGAGGGTTGTTCTCAAAACAACAAGTCAAGTCTGGCATATTAACGAGAAAGAGTTCTTTACAGTCTAGAAAGCTTTTAAGAAATGACTTTTATTTTTACTTGCTAAAGAGTTCACCTTAAAAATCGATAATACTAATGTTAAAACCTTCTTGAAAAATAAATTAAAATCTAAAATTAAGAAAGTTGTATTATCATATAACAAACTGAATGCCAATATTATTGTTATAATATAATCATTATAAAATCTCACGAGAATGTTCTTGTAGATTTCCAGACAAGAGATGGAGACATTTGAAGCAAACTACATCATGTTGAGACTCAGGACCTTAGAGAAAATATTGAGGAGCTTGACAAGAAGTTCAGACGATTAATGGTGAATGCCCAAGTAGCAGGATAAATACAAAGAGGTGATCTTGACACTGTCGAGATCGCGATAAGAAGTACCTGGTGGTTTCAACCTACAAGAACCAATTCGGAAGGCAACACCCTCAGGGATGACTCGCGAGTTGAGGGAGCATAAACCTAAACATGCCATTAGAGTGCATAACTCTAAGCCTATAGTGTCGGATTCAAGTACCGATTACACGAGGCCATCGTTAAACTATGGTGAAAAGGCAACAATTGGATCACAGGAAGTACAAACTCCTAATGATGTAAGTCAACCCAGCACCTCTGAGATAAAAGAGGAAGAGATTAGCCTTAGGCCGATAACAAACACTTTTAAGGTTAATACTAACGAGTTGATATATTCTTCTTCTGTTTGGCAAGTTTATCAGCGAATGTGGAAAAAATTAATTTTTTGAAAAGGAGTAAATTCAACCAAGACCATAATTTAAATATTCGGAAAATATAACAGAATCTGGATGTTAGAAGGGTCCAAACCAGAAGATATCCAAGGCTATGACGATTAAAACATGCAATACGCTGCATGTTGGGCAATAGCATAACCACATATGCCCTTACTAGGAGAAACAAGAAAAGTCTTATTCGAGACAAAAATTTGGGTAACCTAGAAGAAACCCGAACCAAAACAGGACAAGGGTAAAAGAATGAATTTTTACAAGGAGAAGTAAAACCCCCAAAAAGTAAAAATTCAAAAGTAAGACTATTGGCAGAAGATGACAAAGGGCAATAGTCAGCAAACTAGGAAAACCAGCTAGCAATCATATGGCTGACAAAACCATCATCACTAACAGCTGGAAAGGACAAGGTGATGACGAACACAATGACACAATCCGAAAAAGACAATAAGATGATGAACACAGTGACACCATCAAAAAAGAAGGTTGAAGTTCGTAATTGAAGTCCGTAGATGGCTATAAATAAAGAGGCAATGAAGTATATGGGGATCATCAGAAATCTTCTCCAACTCTTCAAAGTATAATATTTTGAGTTTTTCAAATCTTAGTAGTTTTAAATTCTCAATTTTATGGAGGTTTCGCCAACAAGTATAGTCCTCTATATGAAAGGCTAAATAATTGTCTCTTCCTATAGAAAAAGAAATATCTATTTAATATTTTAATTATTTCTTCAATAAAAGTTAAGCTTTTGTTCAACCTGTTTGTCCAAAATTCTATTAAGTCTCTATATTGGAGTGCTTTACGCCCTAAGGTAGAAACGATATAAGGCTGTGTTTTTTGTTGTTGAAGGAACCAAGTACTTGCGAACCATCTACTATAGTAGTGTGGTTGGAAGAAATCCATAAAACTGAGGACATTAAATACTCGGGAACAAGGCGGTCAGAACAGGTATGAATTTATGGAGACTTAATTTATTTCAAAAGCATGTTGGGCTTATCTTGGAGGATGTAATGGATTATGGTTAATTTTCACTAGAAGGGCAAAATGGTCATAAAATAAATTGAAGGACCAAAATTGCAAACATTTGAAAGAGAAAGGACCAAAATTGCCACCTCAAAAGATAGAGAACCAAAATTGTCTACCTTTTATATATACATGATGAAAATTGCAATATTGCCTAAAGAAATAGAAAAACAGGAGCGAATATCCCAAAGATCTGCTAGTGAGAATTGCATTTTTGTCTTGTATGTCGAGTAATCCCCTTATACCTGATTTACTATGACAAAAAATAAATAGCTAACCACATCGAAATTAATACACAAGTTAGGACAGATTTGTTATTTCCAAATTTTAGATTTTCTTGATTGTCTGGGAGGAAGTGCTCATAATTTATGAATTTTTTAGGACATGTGCAAATATTTTGCAATTAATATTTTAATAAACTAGTAAGGGTACACCTAACTTCCCATTTAGACACATCCAACTTTTTTAAAAATAAAAGTTAGAACATACATTTAGGCCTACAAACACACTAAATATATATATATATATATATCGCCATAAGTGTTTTGTGATGTTCAATATTCACCTCAATTTGCAATAGAATTTATGATAAACTTGCGATAAATGATATTATCTTGTACAGAAAAAAAGATTCAAATTTGTGGTGGTCTTGTCGTCACAAAGTAAGTCTTGTCGGAAATTCATAATAATTACTTTGTAGTAAAAAATTCCAATGGTTCTTATGCAATAGCCATTACCCGACCAAAATTCATCAGAAATACCGTCGTAATTTACTAAATAAATATTCTGTCACAATGACGACCTTTTCAACGGACCCAATTTCTTACCGTCGCAAATATTTTCCGCCACAAAAAAATGTAACTTGCTCGATTGCAATCGGACGCCAATATCTACTTGTGCGTCACAAAATTCATTGCAAAAATTGATACCAGAATGAATTTTTATAGTAAATTTCTGTGAGAACAGACATTTTTTTTTTCTTTAATAGTGACACCTTAGCAAAAATTCAAATATACATCATAAATATGTAATTTCCAACACAAACCATTAATCCACAACCATCCATATTATTAAGTTGGAGGCTTCTAAAAAATTTGTGTTGCAAAAGTACAAACGGAAAGCAGAACGGAAGGACTGAAAAGCATGGGAAGAGAAGGGCTCACTGTCCAAGGCCACCCACCCACAAAAGCTAACAAAACATTAACACAATTTCAGCAAAGGACGAACTGTTGGGTTCAAATTAACGTTGTCCACAGTCTTTTATTAAACACACTTTAATTTCATTTTCAGACACACCTCTGCGATCATCCAACTTAAATATAATTATTACACCACAATTAATAAAAACCCTAGCAAGCTACAGCCACTGCGTGTACTGTGTGAAATTAAGAGAGAGGCGCATGCATGGATAATTGGCAATGGGAATCACATCACGCAGGCCCTTTTCACATAGTGTGTGGTAGCTACAGTACAGCGGTGTAGGTGTTCTGTGTTCATAGAGGAGGACTTCCATCACTTACTGCTTAGTGTATATATATGTTGTCAGAAGCTGATCTAAGTCTGTCTGAAACTCAGTTAGTTACCCTGACAGTGAGAGAGAGAGAGAGAAGAGTTTTCTGAACAATGAATGACTCAACATCGAAGGAAACAAAATATATGCGTGTATGTATATATATATATATATTGCTATTAATTCCCATTTAATAATGGTCCAAAATCAATCGCCAATCCCAAAGACATTGAGGAAGAAACTGAGGAAATAATAATTGGCAAATTAAAATTTATAAGTTTTATTTTTTGATCAATTAAAACAACAATTTATAATGCTACTAGTTAACAATAAAAAACGCAAAAAAAAAAAAGATTAATTTTTTTAAGTCACACACATTTTTTCTGTAAAAAATAAAATATATATAAGAGTCCTGAAAAAAGAGAAATTAATTAATAAAATACCACAAGAATATATAATATAATTAAGAAAGAAAATTAAAATAAAGCAATTACAGTCAGTCTAATTATAATTAATTAAATTCTCCAAGGCAATTCTGCCATATTTACATATGGGACATGAAAATTCAAATGAAAAAGACATTAATTTAATTATGATCATGATCACTAACTACAACAACAAATTAACATTTCTTAATTGTAATCTTTAACTCATCACATCATCATCTCTTCCTACTGATGGAATAAAGCTGATCAAAAGCTACCTTCTTCTCTCCCTTTTTGCACCTCTTTTCGATATCTTTGACCTGATCTGCACCAAATCAAACAAGAACAACACACTCAACAAATTAAAGACTACACCTTCATGATCTCAACTCAGTTTGAGGTTTAATTATCAGATGTTGAAAAGTATTCGAAAAAATTCTTAAAAGATCGATAGACTTATAAAATTAAAAAAAGAAAGAAAAAGTCTTTAAAAAAGTAAGAAGTTCTTAATTATTTTTAAAAACTGTTTCGATTTTGGTGTTTATGAACGGCATAATCTGGTTCTATTTCAAACATTTTAAAATTTTATTTTTAAACTAAGATTGAACATTTTATAAACTGTAAGGATATCTTGTAAAATGTATGAATTTATAAGATGTTTTAGAAAAATTTTAGCCAAAAACCTGCTTAATTCAGTACTAATTAAAGTAGAAAAAGTAATGATAAACTTACTGTTGATGATCAGTACTGTGAATTCCTATGGAAGTGAAGAATATTGGGACAAATCACTCCATGCTTGAATCCCACTCCAGTTGCTGGTATTCTCATTTACATTGCTGCTGCTTGTTGCTGGGGTTGGAGCAACACTTGCATAAGAATTATCAAAGAACCACTCAGTTGACAGGTTTCCAGACTCTTTTGTTGTCCCAATTCTGCAAGATTCTTGTGGTTTTGAGATTTCCAGGTTCTGGAACAAAATGGGCTGGGGTTTCTGAACAAGGGTTTGATCAAGAGATATTGGGAGATTAGTGTTTGTTTTCTGAGTATGATCACCAACAAAGAGCATGGATAGTCTTTGCTGCTGTAATTTCCAGTGCAGGTCTTGGTTGATAGAACTCAAGGATTCAATGGAGGAAGCCAGGCTGCTGTGGATGTTCATAGATCCCAGTTCTTGATGAAATCCAGGAGAGTTCATATTTCCTTGATCTCCTTGTTTGAAATTAGGGAAAGTAGTACTGTTGAATCCAATTACAGAAGAATCAAGATTGAAACATGGGGTTGAAGAAATTGCGCCACAGGTGTTTGATATTTCCCCAAATGAAGAGAACTGGTTGTACAGACCAGTAGTATTCGGGGAGGTGTTGAGCCTGGCCGGGAAGCTTATCCCTGCACCTCCGAGCTGAAAATCCATGGCTGGCGCGATGCCCTGGAAGAATTTCAACCCACCAACATCAGACGACCCGCTGGAGTCCTTTGAGTCGCAGGAGAGCCGTGGAGAAGACTTCATCTTCTTGTTTTTCCGGCAGCCACCGCCTATGGGTACGTTGCGCAGGGCGCCGCCTTTGGTCCAGTACCTTCTGCACGTTTTGCAGAAGTGCCTCGGCTGCGTGAGGCTGTAGTTGTTGTAGTAGCAGAACTTGGTGTTGGGGGAATCACATCGTGGGCACTTAAGCGGCGGGTCTTGGGGCCTGGATGAGGCTGCTTTACGGGCGGCGTTGGAGCTCTGCGATTCGTCCTTTCCTCCGGGCTTCGTCGCCGCCGGTTTGTTATCAGGCGACATCATCCAGCTATAAAGATTAACAAAAACCCTAGGTAGCTAGTTGTCAGAAAAGGAACAGGGAAAATCAGTTGTGTGGGCTGTAATATATTGTTTTGAGTTGTTGTTCAGTTTCCTTTTGCAGAGGCAGAGACAGTGATGAAATTCATTTGTTTCATGCATGGGGTTGATGGACAATGAGAGGGATGTTGATGGGCTCCTGTGATCTTCATCAAGAACAAAAACAACATAAACCTCAGCTGTATTTGGAGGTTAGATCTGATAGAATATAATAAAGTGGTCTCTTTCTGTGTGTGTAAGAGAGAGAAAGAAGAGAGAGAGAGAGAAAATGTATATATATATATATATGCATGTATGTATATATATAAGCTATGTACTATGTTGGGAGGTGGGGTGGGGTGGGGTGGGTACAAGGGACAAAGTGAAGCAGAGATGATGGTAATGGGATGAGGCAGAATGGAGAGATTTACATGTACCATAAAGATAAATAGTAAATGAAAATGAAAGCAAAGAGGGAAAAGCGAAGAACACAAATATGAGAGCCACATTCGTAATTAATTTTTTAGGCCCACAAAGGCCAAGAAATGAAAACAACTAGATCCCAACTTTCTATAACTTCCTATATATGATCACATTGGAAGCAATTATTTTCAGTAATTTCTTTAGGAGAAAAATTGGTCGGAAAGTGACCTTACAATTATGATCAATTTGGAAGATTTTAGTTAATTTTGTTTTTAAATTATGAAATTAGAAAAGATAAAGGATTATTTTGCAATCCTAACTAATAACACTAAAAAGTGTCAAATAACTATAATAACAGGACTAAAAGCGTAATTAAACCAAATTTAAAACAAGACTAGAAGTGGTGTGCGTTGGCAATGTGTAGTGAGAAGTAAAAATGAAATTAAAAATGAGGTAAAATTATATTTTTAATCCCATAGGATAAAAAGGTAAATCACTTTTCCTCTTCTATTTTACGAAATTTTAAAATGGTCTCAAAATTAAATTAAAAAAATTGACAGATTTAGTCATCATTTTCCAAATTGGTTCAAATTGAGAAACTCGACATATCTAGTTTCATGTCCAAATTTTCATAAAAAATAAACAATTAAAACACATGTAATTCACATGTTTGTTAATTTAATTGTTAGCTTGACTGTTCACGTAACCAAAAAATTATTTTAAGTATATATGTTGAACGTGTGATAGTCAGCATTGAATCGACTTCGAAAATAGAGCGCATATCCAAAAGTCCGCTTTCAAGATGTTAGCATTAGCGGTTTTTGAGATACGTCAAAATATACAATATTTTTTTATCATTTATAAAATTAAAAAATAAATCTTTTGAGATTATATATATTTATAATTATAGCTACATTCTTTATTCAGATATAATTATTATATAAATACTTTTTAAAAAATATTACGGTAACACCCTTAAAAAAAATATAGTTATAATTTTACAAAAAGCTGGAAAATATCAAAATAATATACCCTAAATATTTTGTTGATGCTCAAATATATACTTTTCAAAAAGCACTTATCATAAATAGCATTTTCTAAATGGACCTTCAAATACTCCTACCAAAACATGCACAAAGATTTGTATAACTTTACAATATTATTTTTAAAAGTAAATTATAAATACTCATCGTTATTTATAAAATTATAACTTACTATTTTAAATGATTTCATACTTTTAAAGATACAATAAATTATTCATAAAAATAAAATTTTATTTTAAACATTTAAAAAAATTAAAAAAATTATTTATTTTTGACATAAAAAGTGTATGTACTAGGAACAATTCGAACTCAAATTGAATTTGGAAAAATTTAAATTAATTATATGATAAATACAATATATTTATCGTATTATTGAAATACAATTATATTTATTTTACAATTTTTTTATTGAATATGAATTTTTAATGTAATGGTTAGTGAAAACGTAGTAGCACGCAAGTAGAAGTACAGAGCAGGAGAAGGGCGTGAGGCGACAAGCGCAGTGGGCAGTGGGGCTGCGGCAGGCGCTACAGCTTTGTCTCTTCCTTGCTATGTAACGTCCCTTTTCACTTCCCATTCACACACATCCACATACATATCCCCCTCTCCTCTTACTCCTTTCTTTTCCCATCTACACCCCCTTTATCTACCTATAATTTGTAAAAGGGTTTAATATAATTTATTTCCATATTAATAAAAATAGTACAAAAATTTTGTTATAAAAAAAAAATATAATTTATCCCCTTGTGATACTAAAAAATGATGCAATTTACTGCTATCTAGAGGGAGGTAAATTATCCTTTATTTTTTTACGGGAATTTTTCTGCACTTTCTCGTTAATTAAGGGGGTTTTAACCCATTTGTAAAATATGTATTTATTTACTTAATATTCACACATGTGATTTGAAATATAGTAAAATATTATATAATTCTTTGAATATCCTTATATTTCTTATTCTGATCAATTTGATTCAAATTCTACTTGCTGACACCATCAACTTTAGCAATGCTTTAATCCTTTTTTGATTGATGGAACCTTATTTGGTCCTATAACCCTCGGCCATTATTATTTTAAAAGATATTAAAAAGTATGTGCTTTTATTTTCAATTTTTAAAAAGTATATATCTTTAATTTTGCACAGGTTTTAATGTGAGATGAGAAAGTGTTTAGATTAGTAAATGAGATTGTTGTTTATATTGAATTGTGATATCAAATCAATATATTTTCAATGATAATACATATAAATGAACATCCTTTCACTTTAAATATTGTTTCAAAAATTGAAACTAGGAATGAAAACACAAACAAACAGGCTTTCAGGTGTATTTTTGGGGCTATGCATCTATTGCTCCTCGCGTCAATTATCATCGTACAAATTTTAGTGACTTAAACGTCAAAGGGATATAATATAAGACCTATCTAGTGTTCTTTTGATTGTGATTTGTGAGCGTAAGTTTACAAGGATTAGCTTAACATCACGGGATGAAAGCTCGAAGGCATGATCACAAATCCATCCCGCAACTCAACATCGACCTTAAATATATATACAAGTTTATTTAAAATATTTTATAAGTTTTATGCTTGAACCAATTAAATTTCACATGTAATAAAGGACCCAAGGCTCTTTTTGATGTAATAGTTTTAATTTTAATGGGTGGAAAATTAAATTCAAAACAATATGAATTCTTGTGCCTCCCATCTTAGTTCTGGAGGATAAACGAAATTTATGTTTAAAAGATAAAAACTTTGTTCTGAACAGATGGGATAATTAATGTAGAAGAGACCACAACCTTCGAAAAAAGAACTTTCTTAAATTCAAAAAATACAGAGAGTTTCAAAGGGTCAGCGCATTAATTTTGGATATATGTATGTATATTAATTTGAGCTCGTATTTGATTATTATAAATTGATGTTTGGTGAGGTTGATTCGGACATCAATTAGAGTTATTGTTATGTGTTCATAAATCACTGTATAGAGTAGGCCTCTTTTGTAGCACACTAATTATGCTCTGGTCTGTAAAGTTGCTCAAGTAAGAATTCGAACGTACGATTTTAGTTGAATGTCTGATTTCTCAGCTTTTGGATATTTATTATAGTACTTTGTTCGATCACGACCTATTAGTAGGAAAGACAATAGGATGAATTCGTCCACTAATAAATTCTGAAATCTGTCCACCACACCATCTCAAATGCCGTCAGCCTCTGCACCCCACAGGGTCTAATTAACACCGCCTCAGTCTACCCACTCCAATTCATAAATCACTGTATAGAGCAGGCCTCTTTTGTAGCACTCTAATCATGTGGTCTGTAAAGTTGCTCAAAGTAAGAATTCGAACGCACGATTTTAGTTGGATGTCTGATTTCTCGGCTTTTGGATATTTATTATAGTACTTTGTTCGATGACGACCTATTAGTAGGAACGACAATAGGATGATTTCATCCTCTACTAAATCTCGAAATCTGTCCACCACACCATCTCAAAGACCGCCAGTCTCTTCACCCCACAGAGTCTAATTAACACCGCCTCAGTCTACCCACTCCAATTGCCATTCTTACTTACAAGGTTGGGCACTATAAAACCGACACGTAGCCAAAAGTCCAAATTGAATACGCCATGAGATTCAAATACACAGACCTCAGTCTTATTTTCATATTCTTGTGATTGATAGGGGCGTTATAGTCCTCTATACACAGAACTCTTATCATATATATGTGTGTGTTTGTTTGTACATATAATCTTTTTTTTTGTTTTTAATCTCGATCCAAATATGCGACCTCGAGTGGTGATCTCAATCCTAACCACATACTCTCCCAAGATCTAGTGATTGGGTCTTGAGGATAAAACACGAACGTGAAGCTCATCGGGTGCGTCCCCTCACAACGACCCTCAGACACTCAAGTTAGTGGAGTTCGAGGTAAAAATATGCAATCTGGTGAATGTAGGTCGAAAATGCTAAAAGTCAATTTACCTCTAAAGCGGTGCGTCGAGGTGTTTATAAGGCCCATGTAGTTACTATTATTTGGGCCACATGTCAACATCTGAAGCGCAGGGCGTCCTCGCTCGGACGGCTATTCTTGCGTGTCAGGGTCTTCAGTCTTTAAACGGATCCGGACGATGGATGGCCCGCCCGTTTTCCTATGGCACGCGGATCTATTCCTATGATAACAAAAATACCCTTCATTAAGGGCATTTTCGGTATTTCAGATTAAAATTGGATTCTCCCCATCAGTTTTTTTTCTCTCACAAGATATCTTATTTACATAATTTAAATACGAAACTTTCAGTTAGATAGATCGATCCCATATATATAAATGTAATTAAGCCGTTTGCGCCAACCTTTTAAATTTGGGTACATACACATATAAATGTTTGCTTCTCAAGAAATTAATTCAATTGATTAAAACCTATTGAATTCTAAATAATAATAATTATTATTATGATGATGATGATGATGATGAATGTAGTACTTGAATATCTCAATGCCAAAAACTAGCTATTGTCAGTGTATTTATTCATCAATATTGTGAGACAAATGTAGTGCTTCTGAGTGGGTTCAGCCAAAGACTTGAAGACTACACTGCACAAACTTATGTCATTGCACTTTCAGTGGCTGTGGTCCAAATCTACACTCTGCACTGCACTGCTCTGCTCTTATTTCTCACTTATTTAACAATCATAACTGCACCCATACATATGCCAAATGTCCACTCCTTTTTGCTTAATTACAATATGAATATATTACATTTATTATTAATAAGATACAATCTATAATTAGTGACTTATTACGGATTAGAGTCCAGTCGAACTCGATTTGAATTAAAAAAAAATATTTTATATTAAAAATTCAAGAATTGGTCCAGATTAAAAATATATGCGTTTAATTATAGAAAGAATAAATCTCTGCACGATAAACACACAGTAGTCTCGTACTAGCTTTTTCACTTACATCCCATGAATCCAATCGTCACTTAAAACATAAAATTTGCTATTCTATGTAGATGTATTATGGATTGCCGGTAGTCAGCTTATCATATTCCATCTAGTAGAAATTATTTTTAATTGTTAGTCAGAAGAATTGCAATTTTGATTCTGTATATATGGGGGAATGACAATTTTAGTTCTATATAAATCTATTTTTTTTAATTTTAAGAATTTAACGCATTGAGGACAAAAATGATAGAAAAGTGCATTTGGTTAAGCTGGTTGTGTGCATTTTTTTCTGCCATTTTAACAAATTTCGATTATTTTTATCTTTTAATATACGAAAATTTTAAAATTAAAGGATGAAATTGTTAAAAGTAAATTTATAAAGGACTAAAGTTGCTAATACCGTTAATATTTACAAGACTAAAATTACAATTTTTTTTCTCTTTCGAAACTACAATAACCAAATTAGATAATATCGGACGACCTTTGACGAAATGAACCTATAACAATTAAGTTTTCTTACTGCAATGAGTTTAATTAGATCTAACCTCTAAACCAAGAAAAATTAATGTTAAAGTTGCATCCATGGATCATCGTACGACTATGATCATATAAAAGAAAATATAGCAACGACATATTCACACATACATAATGTGAACTAAAATCCACAATATTTCTTTGAGATACAAAATCTTTATACAAACGCAGTCTCATCAGTTTTGGCAATCATATAATAAATATATGGATAAGTTGCAGCCACCTCTCCTGCAGTTTGACATATTTATAAATATTTTTTTATTGTTTGAAAAATTAATAATACTCACTGATTTTAACATTAAGGAGCCTATTTTGTTAGTCTCCATTAAGTTCTTATCCAATTTTTGTGGTGAACTGATCAAAATGTCCTTTTGAATTATAAACTCTAATTTTATATATTTTTTGTAGAACTTTCTAAAATATTTTTATAAACTAATATTCCGTATAGATTATTTATTTTTTACACGCCCTCATTCTTTTTAATTTTTTTCAAATATTTTTTTTTATTTTTTAAAAAATTTCAATAAAGGTAGAGTAATAATGTCCACTTCATTGTCTAATTATTTTTTATTTGAGGGAAGTATTTTATAATTTTTTAAATAATAAAAGAATATTTATAATTATGTCAAATCTCAAAATTATAATTTAACCTAAAAATTACTTATTTCACTGCGTTTCACGATCTAAATCACTCCCTTTAAAGTACAACTCAATCACGTGACAACAGTACATTCATCATGTTGAGTTCGTCAAAAAATCAGCTGATTTGAGTTAGAATTTCCCGACGTGGAGTCCCGAAAAGGTACAAAATATTGGTGAGAGAAGACAACCGCCCACCAAACAGAAACTGTGTCTTGCAATATGCATGGATTTCAGCCTGGAAACCGCCGGTGGTTGCAGTGCCAGTGTGTGCTGGAAACTAAACGTGTTGGGGGGCCGCAAATTACGAGAGTTGAGAGAGAGATCTCGTGAGAGGGGCCGAGGTGGGGTGGGTTCCCCGTGAGAGATCAACCAAACACACATACACACACTACACCCACTCATGTCCACAAACGTTGTTCTGCTTAACCTATCTCTATTTTCACGGGCTTTTCCTCTTTGTTTCTTTCTTCTCCTTCTATACCCTTCTTTTCTTATTTTCCGTACTATGAGTTTTATATTTAAATAAATTACAATCAACTCCCCTTGCATTTGATATAATTTTAAATACTTTCTTCTATTTTTTATGTTTATATAACAACGAGCACATTTTATTAGTTTTCGTTAAGTTTCAATCCAATTTTTTGGTGAATGGACCGATATACACTTTTGGATTATGATTGATAATTTGATAAAAAAGATTTAGATTCTTTTTTATATATTTTTATGAACTAATATGTGATAGGGTAATAACCCCTCTTGGAACAAAATGACAGAAATGCCCCTTAAATGCAGACAAATGACAAAAATAGGACAAAGGTCCGCGCACTTTTTAGCGGGTCGGGTCGGTTTATCAACAATTAGATCTTTTAGCAGACATTCTTCCAGATGTTGCCACGTGGAGTTACCTAATATGGGTATGGAAACCTATAAATACTATTAATCATGAGCATTTATGGTATCTTGCGTTTAATACTCTTTCGACTACATTTAAGCCTTCCAGATTGTTTCGACCTCATCCATTCTAACTTGAACATTGGAGGGCCTTAGTTCGGGGCTTCCCAACAAGCCTAACGTGCTTCTTTATTATCAAGACCCACATCTCAAGAAGCTTTGGATCGCCAGCGACCCAACCTACAGCCATCTAGGGTCACGACCTGACCCGTTTTAGCAACCTGGATCGATATGCCCTATGAATTTTTTACTTTATGCATCCTCGGATTTTAATTTTATATTTTTTTATGTATCTAAAAATAAAAATTTAACAAGGGTAAAGTAGTAATTTTCACCTCACCGTCTAGGAGCTACATGATTATTTTTCATTTGAGGAGGGATTTGTAATTTCTTAAATAATGAGAAGGTATTCATAATTATGCCAAACATCAAGAAAGATGGTTGTAATTTTAGATTTTAGAGATAACTACAGTGCCCTATAAGATTTTATCTAATCACATTTAGACCCTATCAAGTTTGACTAATTACAGCTACCTCACCTCATACTAACGAATGTTGAAAAAAACTCTAATGTTCTTGATGAAATTACTCTGTTACCTTTCATTGTAAATTACACAAACCTTCTTATGAGGTTTATTCTAATTACATATACATTCCCTACAATTTGTCATATTACAATTGTCCCCTTCATAAAAAAATATTTTATAACTCGACCCCTACACTTTAATATTTATTAAAATAAGGAGCTTCTAACTAATATTTGGATTTGGTTGATTATTTTTATTTTAATTATATTAAATAAAAATTAATAATGCTGACCTGTTATTAGTTTCATGATCTTATTTTATTAAAAAAATTAAATTACATTGTTTGATATTATAATTTATAAAAGATAATACGTTTATTAATCAATAGTAGTCCCATGGGCTGAATGAATGGGCCAGCCCACCTCTCAAAAAGTTGGATTCTGGGCTAGATGAATATTTGACCTTATTGACCCCTTTAGATACGGCTCTATACATTTTTGCAATTTCTATATTTTTTTATTAATTAATAATTTCTAGTCATATACATTATATTAATTTTAAAAAAAAATAAAATATGGACTTATATCTAGTGCTAGTTTATCGAAAAATACATCTAACACATTAGATGATTCATTATCCTTACCTAAATTCCATTTTTTATTTTTATGATTGCCCCAACTATAAAGGACAGGGAATTTAAGCCTAAAATTCGATTTGACGATTGCATAAATGATTATAAAATAATTAATTGTGAAAAAAATATTTTTTTTATAAAATAGCAAATGATTACAGTATTTAGATTCATAATTTTATAATTAAGCTAAATTCAAAAATTAACATTATTTTTAAAGTTGAATGCAGGAATTAAAATGTTAGTTAATTGAGATTGATATAACCATAAATACAAAGTCAAAAGTCAGGACTCAGTGCCTTACAGGCCTCCCCTTAGTTGCGGCCAAGAAAGCAAAGGCCCAAGAGAAGGACTTGTTCATTGGAGGCGCTGAGAGCCCAATTCCATCTTGGCAGCCATTTAGGCACATAATTTAGTGGTAAAATATGACTGACAGAAGAAGCTGACGAGAAAATATAGAAAAGACAGTCTCCTCTCTCTCACACATTTTTACTCTCATTCACAATCCTTTATCATACTTCATTACAATTCGTTCACATTTACTTCTTTCAATATTGAATACTAACATGAGCGTCATAGTCATAACATTGTTTTTGCAAATTCTCATTTTCGAGCTTGTAGGAAACATTAGCCTATTAAGGTGCTCAAATCCATCGTAAAATTGACCCTTGGGATTTTTGCACACATTAGAGATAATGAGTAGTCAGATGAAACAATGAGACTAAAAGCTAAAAGTCATAATTTTTTTTTCTTTTTATGAAAACGTGATTTTGATCAAATTAAATTCCAAAAGTAATTATTAAAATAAGAGCCAGACGATACATAATTATATTTGCACTCGAAACACAAATTTGACCTACTTAATAGCAGAGTTATATGACAGTGGTCATTGTGAATTTTTTTTTTTTTTTTTATCATTTTCCTATCTTTTCAAATTTTTTTTTTTTTATTAATCTTTTTTCTTCTCTAGGGATTAAAACTATAAGCTCAAAGGCAATATTTTTTAGCGGGACTTAGGTGTCATTCCCTTTTCACAAAGTTAGGGCTTAAAAGTTAAAACCCTAATTTTCCATTTCTGTAAATAGGAAAAAAGAAAGAAAAAAGAAATTGAGATGATTAGGGCATAAGTATGCGAATTTCCCCAAAACATGTTACTAATTAACACACAGGCACAGCGTCAAATTGTACCAAACACGAGCCGTCCCGAATTGATTAATGATATCTTTTTTTTAATCATCTGAATGAAAAAAAGACTGTAAGTTTGAGTACGAGGTTTATAGCTTACATTAAAATTCAGTTTGAGTTGCTCCATTACCCTCTCCAAAAGTTGTCTGTGTGCACAAGTCACAAGCATAGCGAAACGAATTGAGAAATCTTCGAACTGCTGAGGCTGAAAGGTTCTGTTCGCCGCTCCTTTTTTCTCCAAACGCTGATAATATGCATTTGCTTTCTTCCACTTGGAAACTTTTAGATGGCATGCCACATGTTCGATGAAAATCACCGCTGTTTGGTTAATTTGTTTAAGTGGGATTTTTTTTTTTTTTTTCTCTTTTTGTATGTGATGCGAGTTAGTTCTTGATGCAGTTGTGTTCTCGATATAGAGCAGTTCTTTGACGTATATGGCTGCTAATAAACCTCGGACTACTAGTTTCTCGCGCAATTTTTCTGCAGCATCCAGCACAGCCCCACACGCACCTGGGCTTAAGCATGGTCCTAATGGGACAATGTTTCTTTCATCTGGCATACTAGACCTTGACAGTAATGTCCCATAGTCTTGTATTTATGCTGATTAGGTTGTACGTGATTGTTATCTTTGATATGAATTATGGTTTTGACTTGGTAGAGATTTTGGGAGGTGGGTTTGCATTGGGAAGTCTAGTGATGGTTATGGAAGATCCGGAGGCACCACATCATATGTTACTATTGAGAAATTTTATGTCTCAGGGGTTGGTTCACCACCAACCTCTTATTTATGCTAGTTCTGCAAAAGACCCGAGAGGGTTTCTTGGCACTTTGCCTAATCCGATGGTCTCCAAGGATGATAAATCTCGTGTCCATGAGACAGAGCAGGTGCCTATCGGTTTCTTTTCTCCATAACCTTGAGTGTGACTGCACCTGTGTAGTTACCATGGAGTTGGTGACTTTTTAATGAAACTCTTTTATATACTTTGAATCTCAGGAAAAGGGGTTGAGAATTGCTTGGCAATATAAGAAGTATTTTGGGGAACATAATTCAGAGTCTCAGAAAGGTGAAGTTAATAAATTCTTCTTAGTATCTGCTTTTGTTACATTGTTTCTCCTCATGTATGGTTTTTATTGTTATGATTGCCATTAAGTTTTCAGTCTCCCTGTCATTCAATCTCCTCCATAATGATATTTGCTACTTGATAATGATGGATGTCAACTAATTGTTATTGAAGAGAAGTATTAAAGTACATTGAGATAAAAAGGACTGCCTGATGACGTATTTCCTATCAAGAAATAGAACGACGGCAAGCTTATTGTAACACTAAAATTATGGTGAGCAACGGGACAATGTGTGGTAATCTGCTGACGGTAACTATTCAAAATGTTATCTAAGGGTTGCAAGAAAGTAAAATACTTATGCATTTAAATGAAAGAAGATGATTCTTTTCTTACTTTCTTTACATTTGCCTATGGCTAGTATAATTTGATACAACATAAACAACATGTGTCTACTCTTAAAATCTAATTCATGCATAAAGTGGTTGTTTCTTTTAGCATTGGTTAGAAGATTTTCATCATTACCCTAGAAATATTTGCTGATGATTGTTGTGTAGTAAGTTTCTCCTTCATATAGTACATTTAATCTTTTGAGAGATCTTTAACCTGCATTTAACATACCAACTTCCTGCTGCCAAGAAGGATTTCTTTGCCGTTCGCACATTAAATGAAATCAGTTGTTTTATATGCAGATGGAAAGTCAGAGTATTGCAGCAACTTTGACTTGCGGAAGCCCCTAGAGAGGCATTTCTTTAGTGGACAGCGTATCGATTGCGTTAGCCTTAAAGAATCTGCTGACCTTGCCACATTTCAGGAGCATTGCTCGAGCTTCTTGTCTCAAACTCCTAGGTATTATCATTGTACATTACTGCACTTGCATATGTAAATGTGGTTAGTCATGATTCAATTTCAGGATATCACTAGATAGTATCAGTTGTAATGCTGGGCTGGGGTTCTGATATTTCTTTGATTGGTTCGAATCGAAAATTTTACCATTTTCATGTTTCCAAATTGTTAGTGGAGTGATTGCACTGTCGAAACGCTAATGCAGCTGTCATACCCTTTGTCAGATCTGTTGAGATTAATTTTATTTCGTGATTGGTTTTTTATCTGTTTTCAGAGACAATGGGAACATAGCCGGTGGTCGTATTGCCATTCAGTCACTGTGTTCGCCGCAGTGTGAATTTTCCAACAAGGTGCCTACCTATGCTGTTTTTAATTTAAAATATTCTAAATTCATTTATAAGCACAATATATGAAAATTTGTAATCTTTATATAATTTACTTTATGATACATACTTTATATGGTGATTGATCATTTTCTGATGCTATTATAAGTCTGGCTGCCATGATATTGTAAGATGGAAATGTCATTTGCTGAAAGACATGTGTACTTGTTGTAGGAGTGGGAGATGCTTTCTTTTATCAGATCTCTGAAAAGTTTGGTGAGATTGTCAAATGCGGTAGCAGTTTTAACCTTTGCGCCTTCGCTTGTTTCAACAGCCTTCTCCAAAAGGCTGCAGCATTTGGCCGACACCCTAGTTTCTGTCAAAGCAATTCCAGGTGTGTATGCTTCTTTATGTGGAACACTGATTTAGCCGCGTCTAGAAACATAATCTAGAATCATATTTCGATCAGATGAAGACAAGGAACTGGCTAAGCTTCTCACAGGATATCAGGATATGGTTGGCCTTCTTAGTGTGCACAAAGTGGCACGTATTAATACACAGGTATTTGTGGTTTGCTTAGTTGATGCTATTTCTTCTGCTTTATTGAATAACATATCCTTTTAAAAGGTGAAACAGAATATACATAACTAGAAGTTGTCTTGTCTATAGCATGGGTTGAGAGATTTTTGCTTGGGGCTATTTACTGCAGTCAACAACACATAATGATACATTATTCTACTTGACGTCTCCACTTTTCTGAAAAGATTTCATTTTGAAATATCATATTATTGTAAATAAAACAGCAGGCAGCCTCCTAATTTTGCACGTCTCACTTAAATATTTTGCTTATTAATGTAATACAGGTCCCTGCTATTCTAGAGGCAACCACATTCTCAATGAAATTGCAGAAACGACGATCCTTGATTTTGGAATGTCTAAACCAGGCCCCTGTAGATGGTTCTAGTGGAGCTTCCTATGCTTCTTCTGGTAGTTGTTCTGGGTCCTCTAAGACAGGGGCCCTAGACTTTTAGTTGATGAGTTAGTGTTGTTTGGTGGTCAAGGCAGATAAACTCATTCAAACCGTTGTATGCATCTAATCTACTGTAAAGGTTTTGTCATATAACTCGATTTGAAATGATCCTTCAAGCCTTACATCATTTTACATGGTAATCTCTGTCTGAGAATTGTGCTAGAAACATAATGTGCGGCTTGTCTACTCGTACCAACGGAAGAATGATTAAGGAAGACCAGAGATGAAGGCTGAAACATATCATCTCGTGTTCTTTTTTGGATGTGGAAACTGGATTACCCCAGGATTTGCCTTGAACATGTGAAGGCAACAGCGAGGAGCTGCGGGTTTGACATTTTCGTACAGAAAACTGGATTGCAATACATCTGTATAACTAAGACTTACGAGTATTTTAAGTGCTTGTAACTTGTCGTTCTGAGACAGTACAAATAGCCGGCAGGCAATGCCTGTCTTAATACATTCCTTTTCATTTACACATTTTTAGCATTATTTTCTTGAGGAGCACAAAATGAGTAGAGAATCCTAATTTAATATTTGATCAAGCAAAGAATAATCTGTATGTGAAGAGACAATAGAGATAGAAAGAAGTGGTCTTTTATTACTGTAATATGGGAAACCACAAATTCTCACCTTTAAAATGGTGAAATTATTGCTAGAATCCTCTGAAAATGGGCAACCCACATTCATAATTGGCGAAGTATAACTAAACATAGGAGAAACAAGAAAGTAGATCATTTTCCTCAATCCAACACAAACAAGTGAGATGCCTGATTGACAAAATTTTCAGCTCATGAAGCCCTCAGTGTGTTGCCAATGTCGATAACGAACCGGTACTTGACATCAGCTTTGGCTAGACGCTCCATAGCCGTATTGAGATAATCAGCTGAAATAACTTCGATGTCTGCTGTAATATTGTGCTTGGCTGCAAAATCAATCATTTCCTGTGTCTCTTTCATCCCACCGATCCCACTCCCAGCTATAATCTTTCTTCCTATACACATTCAATGTTCAGATTCACTCAGCTTCAGATTGAATACTTTCTTTGTCAAGAAATGACCATACAAGATGCAGTATGAACTTGCAACTTCAAGTTGAGATGACACAACATTGGAAACGAATAATATTAAGAGACAAAAAGGGATCCAATTCATCTCTATATAAGCAACGTTTGAATAGCATAGTTAAAGTAAAATAGAGATCCATGTGGCTTACCTGCAAGGAGTGGAAAAACAGGCAGCTCAAGCGGCCGATCTGGTGCACCGAGCATGATAAGCTTTCCATTAGTCTTCAGAAGGCCGATCAGTGGCACCAGGGGGTGAACAGCTGACACAGTGTCAAGAATACCATCCATCGTTCCCATAGCAGCCTACAGATGCATATTCAAGAAATAATTAAAAAAAATGATATTTCACGGAGGAAAATTTCTTTGCTCTAATCTGATTTAACCAAATCTAACCAATTACAAGAAGTGTTATCAGTTATCACACTTATCGTTTGATAGTTACTATTCTTAAACTGTAAATGTACATCAATCATATAATAATTAAACTATAAATGTACATCAATCATATAATAAGCGTTATTTGCTCTCCAAGTAATACGCTTGGTATTAGTTGAACCTGGTTCAGCCGAAAATTTGCCATTTAAGAGAGAATAGCATAAAAGGGGGTAAGAAAAGCAAATGTAACCAAAACCTGCATCTGATCTGGATCTTTGCTTATCAAAAATGAATCGGCACCAAATTGTGTAAGCGCTTCCTCTTTCTTGTCCGGAGATGTGCTAATAACGGTGACCTTAACCCCGAAAGCCTTTGCAAATTTCACTGCAACATGACCTAGCCCGCCTAAACCTACAACACCAACATGCATGCCAGGTTTGTCGAATCCAAAATATTTTAATGGGCTGTAGGTTGTGATTCCTGCACATAGAAGAGGAGCAGCAGCATCCAAAGGCAAGTTGTCAGGGATATGTACAACGAAATGCTCATTAGCAACCATTATATCGGAATAACCACCGTATGTGGTTGTCCCATCATAGTAAATTGAGTTGTAAGTGAGCATTATATTGGGACAATAGTTCTCTAGATCATTTGCACAGTTTTCGCACGAACGGCATGAACCGACCATGCATCCTACACCTACTCGATCCCCTACTTTGAAATTCCGAACCTTGCTCCCTACCTCTGTCACCACTCCAACAATCTCATGCCTGCAATTATCAAATGCATGAAGGATCAATGCTCGGTATAGTGGATCAAAATATATTACATTAGGAGTAGGCATAATTGCAATTATACCCCCTATAAAATGGTCAAATTACATGAACCACCCCCTCTGTTTGAATAATGATCACTCCACAAGGTGTATAACCGTGCAATAGCATTCAATAATAAGATTTTCCTACTGTTATGCCTGAATCATTTGCAAAAGCATGATATACTGTCCTATTGTTTCAAACGCATTAACATATATTATGCAATGCAGTCATGCATAATAATAAAACATGTCAGCTCCATCTACTGTGATTGCCAGAGAATGTGGAGAGGAGAATTTCAGTTCAAATTGAATTATTATGCCATCAAAACAAACTTGACATCTCTACTTGTGTCAATGTTTGATAAAAAAACAGAGGTTTGAGACCGTTGACTGCTACGTACAATCTGATACATTTACTCTAAGGGCAGCTGTCCTGGTTCTTGTTCACTCAAAGAATAGGGCTAAATACACTTTGCCTGCTGAATTATCCTTGATCATTTGCCCCCAAACTAACAAATGTAAAACTTACCCCTTGGTTGGACAAAATTGCCTATCATACCTTGAATAATTATATTATTGCGATACATTTTAGTATTTTGCACATTAAATCATCACCAAATTATTTTTTAACTAGAAATTTTTTTAATAAGTGAGGAGTATAAATTAAGGGTCAAGTAATAAATTAATATTTATATAATAGATGCAAAACAAATATAATATCCCAACCAAAAAATTTCTTTCACATGAAATTTTTTTGTGTATTTATTGTACTCGTTCATGACTTAAATTACAGGTTTTTTGTGTATTTATTTTACGATTTAAACTATTTTACAAACTCACAATTAATTGATGAATCACTACAATATAGTTTTGGTTAAGCATATACATATATATATATATATATATATATTGTCAATTTCTTTTCAAAAGTATATATGAGTTGTTGGGTTATTATATGTTGTGTATTGCTTAAATTCTATAAAGCATTTATATCTTTGCTAACCGTCATATCACATAAAGATCAAAACTAGACCTTTCAAACAAGATATGACAAAAAAAAGAACTACAAAATCAATAGTCATGGCTATGGATTATACGAGCGAACCCTAGATCACACACATTAACTTTGTGCTAGAGTACACATTCAAATACATTAATCCCTTACATGTTCACATAGGAACGCCAACCAAGCCTAATCTCAAATTCTCCACAATATAACGAAGAGAATCACACTTTCTCATGTTTCAATCATGGCCCCGAAACATTAAAGAAATAGTTTATATGGCTTGCTCGAATTTAGTGTTATCAGTCACCCTCAACAGTTCTTTACCTTTATTTACTTGAATAATCTAAGTTTCTTGAAGTAACCAAACACATAATAAACTCAAGAGACAATTACACTCCCCTCTCCTATGGTTTGGTGTAGTTTCATGACCTTGTGATTTGAGAAATTACATCCAGCACAATTGAGGTTTGCCTCTATTTAACAAATAAATTTCCCTGTTAGTCAATTCACCGAATTTGCTGATATTAACAAAAGAATCGAAAAAAAAAAATATCTATATTTACCCTGATTAATAATTACTGATTTATATTGGTCAAATAAATCATTTTATAATAAAATTACCCACATACGTATTTACGTGTTAATGCATGTAGGAGGTATGTCTTCCCTGTCATAAGGGTAATTTAATCGAAAGAAATTGTTTGACCAGCAATAAGTCAATAATAAGTCGAGGGTAAATATGAATTTTTGTTTAGTTTCTTTTGTTAATATGAGCAAATTCAATTAATTATGACTCACAACGAGACTTATTTATTAGATGAAAGCAAATTTTAAGGTACTAAATGTAATTTTCCAAAGGTCCACATATAATTACACCAAACCTCGGTCAGGAGTGTAATTATTCCTAAACCCAAATCCCATAACCTGAGGGGGAAAAAACATAAGCATCTTACCCTGGAACAAGAGGATACTGAGAGAAGCCCCATTCATTCTTGATACTGTGAAGATCAGAGTGGCAGATCCCACAAAACAACACTTTGAACTGCACATCCTCATCACCAGTAGCCCTGCATAAAAGCATCATCATCATCAAACTCCTCTCAATCTACTTACAAATTATAAATTTGTATGGTAAAATACTTCCAAATATTCGTTCTTTACAAATTTCCACAAACAATACACCCACAAAGCCTTTAAAACAAGAAGATCGAAATGCTCAAGATTCACACACTCTTTCTCTTGAGACTCTGTAAAGATTCAAATAAAAACAACACATGCAACTAAAGGGACAAAAACTTCCCAACGCCATATACTAAATTGAGTTAAGAGTTCAATCAGAACAAATTTCAAGAAGAAAAAGAGCAGACCTTCTGGAGAAACGGAAAGGGGAGAGCAGCCCAGATGGGTCTTTTGCAGCCCATCCAAAGGAGTTTACTGGATGCTCTTGCTCTGGAGATTTTGCCATTATCAAAGTTACACACAGTGACCCCAAGAAACACGCAGTAAAAGAGCACACAGTAGTGGGGTGGGCAGATGGTGTAAAGTTGGAGAGTGTTTTTGGTGCTGGAGACAAAAATGAGTGGGCTTTTATAGGAATGTGGAATGCGGTTCTTGACAGGTCCGTTGCTGAATATTCAATGACTAGTCCTTACAGTCAGAGGGAGTTTGTCACTGATGAGGTGCTAAGTTGGACTGCTGCTTTTTCTTTTGATTTTTCTTGAAAAATTGGTAGCGCGTGTTTCCAATAGCATCTGTTTTTTTTAGAAGAAATAAATTAAAAAAATATAAATTAATAAAAATCCAGAAAGTTTAAAAATAAAAGTGAAAAACAGATCAATGAAGTTAATGTTTGAAAAAATAATTGAATATATAGAATTTTCTCAATAAGCTAAAAAGGTTGGTTGAAAGTAGAGGTGTAAAAGAGTCAACTCCAGCAAAATTTAGGCTCGAAGTCGAGCCCCACTTCATAATTTTGAGCTCGAGCTTGAGTTAAAAAATATTTTTTATTAATAATTAAAATAAAAATAAAAATATTTAGGTAAGTTAGAGATTTGGTTGTATGTTCTGCAAGAAAAAAAATATGTGAAAACAATATCAAGAAGACTCCGATTATGATCTACCTTTAATACTTAATTAGCAATGTCATAGGAGAGAAAATATGAATGTTATAAGAATATTCAGCATGTAAAAAGTTGTACTTGGAGCATTAAAAACTAATATTTATAGATATTCTTGAACCGACTGATTTTAGGTGAATTATCCAAAACGATCGAATAGTCATCATGAGTCGTACATTTCTAGGTTCGATTTTAGGCGGGGCAGAGTTGGTCCGACCCAATTAAGAAAGGAACAAATTTTGGCCATTTTTTAGATTATTGAGAAGTTTGGGGACATTTATGTAAATTTCATACACTAGCGAATTTGCACCTTGATTTCTTTGCATTTCTCCTTTACTGTAGCCATTTGCATTTATTAAATTTTAGGGTAAATTATACATATACTCCTAAGATTCAGTACAATATGAATACCTTTTATTGTTGGAAAGATTATAAGTATTCTTCTAATAAAAAGATTATAAGTATTCTTCTCAAATGTAAAATAATTATTTTATCTACACGATGAGGTAAAAATTATTATTTTATTTTTATTATTTTTTTTCAAAAGAAAAAATATAAAAAAAATCTAAGGATGAAAAAGTAAATAAGCCATAGAACATATTAGTCCATAAAATATTTTATTTTTTTTTAAAAAAGTATATAATATACTAGAGATGAAATAATACTAAGATTCATGTCCCTGTTAACTGGTTCTGGAACAACTCTGCGTGAGACGTTAACAAACTCCAACAAGCTGTTCCACAGCACATAATCGATTTGATCATGAATGTCCCCATTACTGACAACCAAACTGACTTTCTCCATTGGAAACTGTCCAAGAATGGTATGTTCACCACTAAATCAGCTTGGAATGAAATAGAAGCCACCAATCTCCTCAGCCCTTCTATCGTACTCTCTGGTCCAAATTGATTATCCCTAACATCTCAGTATTTATTTGGAGATTGATTCATAATTGGGTACCTGTCGATGAGAGGCTTAAGCAGAAGGGGATTACAATGGCCTCCAAATGCTATTGTTGTGAAGCAGAAGAAACCATACCGCATCTCTTTCTACATAACAATAAGTCTTTGGAAGCTTGGGGTCATTTCGCTGCTAAATTCCAAATTAATATCCCCCAAACAAATGACATCACTATTCTCATCCAATCCTGGAAAAATAGAATCGACGCTAAACCACACATCAGAGATATTATTCCAATCTTGATTCTCTGGAACATATGGAAGCTTCGGAATGATGCTAAGCACAGGGGAGTCGAATTCAAGGCCAACACCATTATTCACAAAGCACTGGCGTACCTCCACAACCTCTATAAAAGTGAGTTGCTTAAATCGGAGCACGTGCAAGGAGATTTTTTCGCTGTACACACTATCAATATCCCTCTTCAGCCGAAGACTAAGCGGCAAAAAGCTTTTATTGTCCATTGGAGAAAGCCTCAAGAAGGGTGGTACAAACTGAATACAGATGGAGCGTCTAAAGGTAACCCAGGTATGTCCGGCGCGGGCGGAATCCTCAGAGATCATCTCGGTCAAGTGATCTTTGCCTTTCAAGAACCTCTTGGCATTACTTCTAACACCCAGGCTGAACTTCGAGCTATACACAGAGGACTGAAAATATGCATCGAAAAGGGATTTCACAATATTTGGATTGAAACGGATGCAATGGTTATTATCAAGCTCATCTCCTCACCACGACAAGGGTCATGGGACCATCAGATCACCCTTCAAAGCATTCGCAAACTGTTGAGGCAAATCAATTATAAAATCTCTCACATCTTTAGAGAAGGAAACCAAGCGGCGGACTTTCTAGCCAATCAAGCATGTACATCTCAACAACTTAGCATCCTTACCAAGGAACACCTCCCAGGTACAGTGAAAGGTATTATTAACCTTGACTCATGTGGCCTCCCACACGTTCGACTCAAAATTGTTGTTGACCCCCCTTGAGTAGGTTACTTGTTACCTTGCCTTAGCTTCGCGTGAATGCTGGGTAAGCTGCTTTATTGTGTTCGTTACTGCATTATTGTTTGCCTACTCTATAGCTTAATTGCGTACTTCTATTTTGTGGTTGTTATGTGCAATCTCATTCCTTTTTGTCTTGTGAGCATGCTTAGATTGTGCCATAATTTGGTACACACGTTGATATTGCATTGTTGCTCATACTTTGACTTGTTTTGCTCCATCATTTTGACTTGAAAGCTGAGGATTCATGTGACTAATATTCAGTCAGCTTCTCCCCTACTTATCTATTACAACTGTTGATGATGTATCACTTTTGGCGACAATCTTTGAATTTCTTGTATAGCCTGATCTATAAATGCTAGTTGGAATCGATAATTTGAGTGTAGTGGCAGAAACTTTTTGACACACTGGATTATCGCCTCCAACTCTGTATATCACATTAGCTAGTATTACTTTTGTAAGGGAGTAGTACTCCTTATTTATGCTTTTGCGATTTAATGTAAGGGAGTAGTACTCCTCGTTTATGCTTTGGGCGAATATTTGTAAGGGAGTAGTACTCCTGATTTTACAGCTTTGTTAGAAATGATAGGGAGTCAGCACTCCCCGCTGTAAATTTGCTCATGTTTTTATAAAGAAGGATCGGGGACTCCGAAAAGCTCCTCCCCCCCCCCCCCTCTGGGTGGTTTCAATTAAAAAAAAAAAAAAAACTAATAAGTTTCTTTCCGACAAACCACAGACACCTTTTGATCCCACACCAACCTCGACGAGTTCTAGGACCTCACCCTCCTTGCGCTCCTGGTGATATTGTTTGGTGCTTGGGAGTTTCTGACTGTATCTCTGTTACTTGTCTATTAGGGACTGGAGTCGCTTAAGGTATTATTTTTAGGGTTTTGCCTAGGTTGTTTTTTAGCTTTTTGCTTCGTTTTTTAGTTTGCTTCTTCTTGTGTTTTTCGTTGTTCCTAGTCTTTTTGTGGCCTGGTCGTTGGCATTTTTTCTACGTTATATTCACTTTGTGTTCTTTCTTTTTCAGGGGCTTATTTGCTTGAGTACTCCTTTTGGGATCACACAGCTCTCTTTTGAGGGCGTGAAGGACCCTGTAGGTCACCGTTTTTGCTATCAATAGGGCATAGGGTTGCTGAGAGGGCATCAGTGTCTTCCTTACGGGGCCATAGGATGTGCTTGTGAAAAGATGGCGCGCAAGTTCTCTTTAACAAATGCGGAGTCCGTCGGAGTAGTTATAGTTGATGGGCTCTGGAATGCTAATACGGAATCGCATAATACGTACCTGGTGGGGGACTTCTATCCCCCAAACAACCATGGTTAGAAGCACTCTCCACTTCGCTTATGAGCATGCTTAATCCGGTGAAGGGCATGGAGATTAAACAGCTGAAAGAGGGTCGATCCCTAATTTGCTTCAACCACATCATCGATAGGAGTCGGATATTGGAAGGGTGTTGGTGGAATTTTGAAAAGAACATCGTGGTGCTTAACTATATTGGACCGAATGAGAACCCTATGAATGTAGATTTGTATCGATCTGATTCCTTTCTGCACGTGCATGAATTACCATTCAACAAAATGAATTTGGATGCTGCAACATTCATTGCTAACTTGTTGGGATGGTTTTGAGACATGGAGATGGACGAAACGGGCTATTCTTGGGGTACGAAGTGCTGGCAAGATACGAAGCTAAAGATGGCAAATTGAGGAGACTCTTACAAGGAGTAAAAACTCGTTTTTCAGCATTCGGAGCTTGGGACTTAATCCAAATTTACAAAAAGCCCCCAGGGAAAATCATAGGAGGTGACTCAGATAAGCAAAGATAGACTCGAACCATAGATGGATGGCATCAAGGACTTCCTCGAACATGGTAGGTTGCCTAAATATGAAAACGAAGCTAAAAGGATAAGAAGAGTATCTGCACGGTTTTTTTTTTTTAATAGAAGGAGGATATCTCTTCAAGAAATCTTTCACCTTACCCGCTCTACGTTGCTTGCAATCTGAGGAAGCATGGGAAATAGTGAAAGAAATTCATAAAAGTTGCTGTGGAAATCACTCGGGAGGAAGAAGTTTAGCCCAGAAAATCATTCGAAACGGGTATATTTGACCAACCATATAAAAAGATAGTATGAAATAGTCAAAAAATGCTCCCATTGCCAAATGCATGGGAACCTACACCATGCCCCAAGAGTCAAGATTGCATTCACCAAACCTGCCTGGCTCTTTGATTATTGTGGATTGATCTTGTCAGACCCTTCCCCTGTCTAAGGGGCAAAAAGAGTTCCTTGTAGTGGCCATTGATCACTTCACTAAGTTGATAGAAGCAGAACTAATAGCTCGAATCACGGAATTGGTCATGATCCAATCGTATGGAAGAACACAGTGTGTCGCCTGGGAGTGCCATAAAAGATCACTTCAGATAATGGAGCTCAGTTTCAAGAAAAGAAAGTCCAAGGATTGGTGTGCCCAATGAAAAATCAAAAAAGTCTTCACCTCAGTGGGTCATCCGAAGGCTAATGGCCAGACTGAGGTAAGCAATAGGATTCTCCTACAAAATCTGAAAACCAAATTAGGCACCTCGAAATCTAGATGGGTTGACGAGGTGCTTGGAGTTTTATGGGCATATTGCACCACCTCTTCAACCAGTTTTGGTGAAACTCCTTTCTTATTTGTGTACGGTTTGGATACTCTCATCCAAGCTGAGGTAATTGAACCTACTATCAGAATGACCCAATACAAAGAACAAGAAAACGAGGAGGCAGGATAACTGGATTTGGATCTCATAGAGGAAAGAAGATGTTCGGCCAGAATGCGATTGGAAAATTATAAGAGAAGAGTTATTTGCAGGTATAATTCCACTATCAAAGAGAGCACTTTTCAAGTAGGGGAACTGGTGTTAAAAAAAGTTGAAGTCCAACTAGCTGTCAAGAAACTGGAGCCTAAGTGAGAAGGACCTTACCGTGTAAAAAGTATACAGTAAGAGGGGACCTATAAGTTAGCTACATTGGAAGGAAAAGAAGTGCCACACACTTGGACATTGCAGAATTTGAAGAAATTCTATTCTTAAGATGTCAAGGAGATAGTCCACTATTATCAGTGTGAGAATAAAGTCCTGAATTTGTATTCTAGGCAAATCCATTGTTATCTAGCGAATAAAGCGTTTCAAGAAATGTCATGAAGGTAGATGTTCAAATAGTCAAGGCAAATACCTGGACAATTAAAAGGCGGATCAAACCGCATACGGCCAAAATGAGGATTAAAACCTCAGTACAAAAGTTGGGTTAAACCACATGCGGCGGATCAAACCGCATACAACCAAAAGAAGATTAAAACCTCGGTACAAAAGGTGGGTTAAACCATACAAGGTGGATCAAACCGCATACGACCAAAACAAAGATTAAAATAGAAAGGTGTAGTTAAAATCTAGAGGGAGATTATCCAAATTTTTTAGTTGCTCCATGCATACCGAAAATCCATCTATGTAAAAAGAGGAACGTTTGGGACACATTTCATCGTACTTTTATTAAAGGATTACATAATTTTATTAAATATTATAGAGGTATTTAGAATTTATCAAATTATGAATAAATATTCATAATTATCTCAAATTTAAAGAGTGTTAGGGCGAAATTTTCCATCCTCGTACAACTCTTTAAATAGGAAGTTGATTAACCTTCATCCTTGATAATTCTAGTAATGTCGCCGCATATTATGCCTGTTTCAAAGACATTGCGCATTATAGCTAGATTAATAATTGAAAGTGGGAAATTATTTGTACTAAATAATTAGCTTTAATTACTAATTACTTGGTTAGGTGGCGGCATTTAAAAGTAAATGGGCCACACGACAACCCGTTTATCCCACGTTGTCGTGGTAGGTTTGGGTCCATCCATACATAAAAATATGTAACCTATGGTCCGCCCCAAGGACATGTGGTCCGATGAATTTTCTTAAGGGAAATGGGCATAAAGTAAAAAAAAAACTGTACTTATATATATCACTCAAATATATATAATAAATTATAATAAATTCTCATTAAAATTCTTTTTAATTATAAATATTTCTTCATTATTAAAAAACAATAAATAGCTATATAAAATCAATCAAAGTCTAACAAACATTCCTTTCAATAAACTGTCACGAGGGGTATTTGTTAAACGATTGTTAATTTTAGAGATTATTTTAATTTTTTTTAAATAACAAATATTATAAAAATCCATTGTAATTACCTTTATATATTACCTTTATTACACGATTTTACATAGAGTTTGAGGTGGTAAGAATCAAGAACATAACATCATAATCTATGGTAAAGAAAGTGACTGCTTACAGAACTATGTCGACTAATAATGTATTAGGTGATGTATCATCTCTTGCATAACGACCATTCTTCTTTCATCCTTTGCATAATAACATCGCCTCCTTGTTCCATCAACTTTCGCATATCTACTCTCTCTCTCTCTCTCTCTATATATATATATATATATATATACATATATTATGTATATGTGTGTGTGTGGTGTGTGAAGCTGTAACCTTAAACATAAACTGCAGCTGCGACAAACTGAGTAATGGAGAAATAAACAACACTGGAATAATGCAAGGCAAACAACAAGCGGCTTATGTAAGTCATATTTCCCTTTCACGATGCAAATTAACAATACAATTGCCGTATACATTGATCACCACAAAAATACGGCAAGCATGATAACAACATGACGATCACTTCCGTCAGCCACTCATTATTCTAAAGCAGCGGATGAAACTAAGAAAGAAAAGCATGAGCACCAGTCGAACAAAGACGATGAAAGTATCTCGAGAATCCAAGATATGCTGCAAAAACTGTTATTGCGGTCCCAGACAGTTGCAAGAATCTTACTCCGCTTTTAATGAATTCTCAATGTCGATGACGAACCGGTACTTGACATCGGATTTCAAAAGACGCTCCATTGCTGTGTTCACATAATCTATTGGGATAATCTCCACATCTGGTAGTATGTTGTGCTTCGCAGCAAAATCAATCATCTCTTGCGTCTCTTTCAACCCTCCAATTGCACTGCCAGCTATCAACTTCCTCCCTGTTCACAATTATTGACATTATCGTCAAATTTCTACATAAGCCACCGTAATGAAATATCAGAAAATGGACCGGGTAACTAACCCATGATCAGGGAGAAAACGGGTAGCTCAAGGGGCTTTTCTGGAGCTCCAACACAGATAAGCTTCCCGTGGGGCTTTAACAAACTCAGTAATGGTGCAACTGCGTGAGTTGCCGAGACTGTATCAATGATACCGTCCAAGGTTCCAGCTGCAGCCTATTCACACGTCGAGTAACATGTAAGTTAATTGCATTTGTATCCAAGTAGAAATGTTTACTGTTCACTCTAGCAGAGTCTTGGGTAAATTACCTGCATTTCCTCTGGGTTACGGCTAACCAAAAACTTGTCTGCGCCAAGATTTTCAATCGCTTCCTTCTTCTTGCTCAAAGAAGTACTAATAACCGTCACCGTAGTCCCAAAAGCCTTGGCAAATTTTACGGCTACGTGACCAAGCCCGCCAAGACCAACGACACCAACGTTCAGTCCCGGCTTGTCAAGTCCAAAGTGCCTCAACGGGCTGTAAGTAGTAATACCAGCACATAGAAGAGGAGCGCCAATGTCGAGGGGCAAATTCTCAGGCCAACGGACAACGAAGTGCTCATCGGCAACCATGAGATTAGAGTAACCTCCGTAGGTGATGGTTCCGTCAGTGTAAGGCGCACTGTATGTAAGTATTTGTTTGGGGCAGTAATTTTCAAGATCGCTAGCACATTGGTCGCATTCGCGGCATGATCCAACCAGGCATCCAACGCCGACTTTGTCCCCAACCTTGAATTTCTCCACCTTGCTACCTACCTCAGTTACTATTCCCACAATCTCATGTCTGCATCAAACAATTCATTAGTATGAATAGCCCCTTTTCCTCAAGGAACATTATAATTATTTCACTTAAAATTTCATGATTTTGCATCCACCTATATATATATATATATATATATATATGATCATGTTTCAGTTAAAAAGAATAAGATGAAATGAAACCAGAAGCAGTTCAAAAGCACTCAGAAAACATTCGTCCATTGCTTATTACCTATCAAAGAGATGAATCAAATCTACCAACAAATACATGACATATGAAATTCTTCACAAGCATCAATGGCAGAACATATGTTTGTAAGGATACAATTCATTATATTATTCAATACATTCAAAAATCAAAGGCCAATCAAATAAATCAATAATTCCAACTCGAAGACTACATTCAAATAAAACCAAGAAAGAATAAACTACTACAAAAGTAGACAAACACCCACATTTATGGGACTCAAACGCACAACCTCTTGGTTCTAACACTTCTACCCTGTTAATCATTTTAACATCACACAATAACCATATCATTGGATCAAAATTTCCATGGTTCAAAGTGAACTTTCAAGATGGCATCAATTCAATAAGTCAAACAACTTCCCCCAAAACCCACACTTCCTTCAGCAGATCCAAGCACATGAAACTACAAGTACTAAATATGAATATTCTTCAACGGAACATGACGAATATAGTCAAATATTTTACCTCAACACCTACAATAATAAATTCAAGTTCACCAATATGTAATTTTACTTTTGAGGTAAATAGTCGACCTTAAAGGAAAAGGTAATTCTAGGAATCAGCCATACTTTGACATTAACCGAATCTCAAACTTCTTGATGGGATTCAATATAAAAGCACAATTAACACATCTACAACTATATCAAGAACCACAGAGATTGCATCAAATTTTACAACAGCTGCATCCCTCAAAACACACTATAAAAGCACAAGTAACACATCTATAACCATATGCAGGACCATAGAGATTGCATCAGACTTTACAATAAACACACACAAGATTGAGTCTTTACCCAGGTACAATAGGATACTGGGTGAATCCCCACTCATTCTTGACCATGTGAAGATCCGAATGGCAAACACCACAATACATAACTTTGAACTGCACATCATGCTCACCAGTGGCCCTGCACCATCACACCAAATACCTCAGAAAAAAAAAAAAAAGCCCACAAAAGTCAACCACCCAAACGCCCAAATACTGAGGAAAAAGCAAAGCAAAAAAGAGCAACAAAGTTGGAAACTTTCACCACTCCCAGTACTAAAAATGGGTAAAGTGAAACAAAAATCAGAACTTTTGACTCAAACGCAAGCGGTTTCGGATCTAAAACCTTCTTGAGAACTTGAAAGGAGAAAAGGAGCCAGATGTATCTCTGGCAGCCCATCCAAAAGCCTTAACTGGGTGCTCTGTTTCGGGTGATTTCGCCATTTTCAGAAGCTGTTTTTCAAGAAAACCTCAGACGACCGAATCAACTAAAGCAGAAATGAGAAGGGTTCTTGGATCCCAGCACAGAGGGTGAAGGGTGGTATTTATAGCGAAGAGATCACGCAGGCCGCAATGTGTGACGTTGCTCATGAGGTATCAATACAGGAGAGCGTCATGGCTTATGAGAAATTTCTTACAAGAGTCCAAATTGGTAGCTCCTATATTGTCATAATATTATGAATTAAATACAGTGCAATTATTGTGCAAATTAATTACACATTTTGAACCGTTGAAGGACAGTTGTAGGAGTAAATGTTACACTTTGTAGATGGAGAATTATGTCCTATGAGTTTGAACATGGTGAAGTTGATGAACTTAATTTTAATATAAATTTTATAAAAATTGTAAATAATTATAATTTACTTCATTTAGTGGGTGTCTGCAATAATTTGTGCTTTTGTAGTGTGAAAAAGTTGTTGAGAAAATTATAAATTTAGCTAGTTAAAATGGTGTCTAAAAACAAAAGTTAGATAAATCATATTTTGTTATTTTTTTTATTAATTTACTATCTCAATTTTACGAAATTTTGCACATTGTCACATATGACCGATTCTCGTTGATTTTTTGTTGAAAAAACATCACATGCTATGCATATGTGAGAAATATTGCATCACCTAACCTTTAAATATCACATGTATACTGTATATGATGTTTTTTTTATAAAAAAATTTGATTGAAAAATAATTATAAATGAAAAAGATAAAATTTTGTAAAGTTGAGATGGTACGTTGACATAAAAAAAATATACCAAAATATAAAAAGTTAAAAGAAAGGTTGAAGTTTGAGTGTTTGAAAAAATAATTTATAATTTTATTAATAAGTTGTAAAAGTTTGTACGAAGCTAAATAAACAGTTTGAAAATAGAAATCGTAAATCAAAAAATCTCTTTTTAATAAATTTTCAATAATAAGCTAAAAAATACTTATTTTAAACGGTTGCAAACACCATAAAAAATAATATAATGGGTAGTATAAATTGCTCGTAATTAATTATTATATAATTATGAATTATTTATATCCATAATGTATTGTCCTATAGTTCATACGTTAAAAAATAATAAAATTTTTCTGCATAATTGAATTGAATCATATTAGATGTTATTTGAAATATTCGGCATAGTAAAATATGCAATAAATTTACTTTTGAAATCCAAAATTTTAAAAAATATTTCTCTAATAATATTAGAGCTATACTAAGTGTTGGAATTTTCTCAAACATATTAGTTCTAAAAACAACAATTTTTCTTAAAGTTCAACATCTATATTGTTATAAAAAAAATTATCGTATTAATTTTTAAATATTTAATTTTATTTTTTAATTAATTTATTTATTTTTTAAAAAAATCGATCATAATAGTAATTTTAATATTTTCAATAAATTTATAATTATAACTTTTTCTACATATTACTCTACGTTTCTTTCTTTTCACGGATATCTTTCTTTAACCTCTCCTTACACAGTTCTCTTTATTTCACCCCGCGATATTTTTTGTATGCTCTTGAGGATCACTTCCGTGCAACAATTAGTTTTTATAAATGATAATAAATGAATAGAATACGATTTCTTTTATAATGTAGACACTCAAAAATAAAAATATGAATATAAAAATATTAATTAATAATATTTAATTTAATTGGTAAAAATATTTCATTACATAAATTTCTGTTTAAATTCCATCAAGAATATAAATTATTATTACATTTGTTAATAATTATGTAACTATAATCAATTTCTTTTTGATTAAAAAACAAAAACAAAAAGCACGTTATTAGTCAGGAAAACAACAAAAGAACTTGATAAATGAGTCAAGGTTCCAACATAGGGAGCATCGTCCCACAAAATTATAAAACTACGATTGATTTTTCTATAAACAATTTCCTAATTTGTCTTTATAGACATTTAATTTAATTTAATATTTACAGCAACGCCAAGGCATTTGAAGATTCGCGATCTAATCTGCTTGATTAATTGCAACCCAGTTGATACAGAATCCGCAGAGCAGCTGTTACAGGAGCTGGCCACTCCGACCAGACTGTCCAGAAATCAATTCCCTATGGACGAGCAACAGGATTACCTACTCAAGAATCCAGAGGAGAAAAACCGAGTGATGAAACAAAGGAGCAACTCTTATGGCCCAAGAATTCGGACAAGGCAAATCAAAAGAAGATGGCAGCAGAAACTCAAAACATAATGTCACTAGAAGAAATTGTTACAATGTAAATGAGTAGTACTCCTCCGTTTATAATTTTATTGCAGTAATGATGTAGTGATGACTGTTAGGTAAATTTCAATGAAGAAGGGACGGGGACTCCGAAAAGCTTTCCCCACCTTCGGGTGTTTAAAAAAAAAAAAAAATTTAATATTGAGTATTATGATTCTCACGTTCCACGATATTTTGATGAAAATTAAAGAAACATAAAGTATGATTTTTTATGGCAATAATGAGTGGATCTTGGTAGGTGGGTAATGCACTGGATAAAGAAGTTGGGGGTTAGGTGGGAACAACATTTAATGTTTTATTTAACAATTTTGTTTTTAGGGTAACTTAAAGTTTTTTTTTTAAAAAAAAAAATTGGTGTAATTACACGTAGACCTCTTGTGATTCGAAAAATTATATTTAGCACTCTTGAAATTTGCTTTCATCTGTCAAATAAGTCATTCAATTATTTAAAATTTACTGAATTGTTGATATTAACCAAAAATTAAAAATTGAATGAAAATTGATATTTACCTTCGATTGATTTATTACTGACTCATTACAAGTCAAATTTTTCTGGACTAAACTACCCACATAACAGTGAAGATATACCTATTCAAATGCATTATAGCGTGAAGACATATAATAATAATTTGATCATAAACAAAACTTGTTTGACCTATTATAAGTCAGTAATCACTTAATTTGGGGTACATATAGTTTTTTTTTTTCCGATTTTTTTTGTTAATATCAACAAATTCATTAAATAGAGAAACTTATTTATTAGATGAAAACAAATCTCAGATGTACTAGATACACCAAATTTCTCAAATAACAAGTTGTCTATGTGTAATTACACCAAATTTTAAGGAAAAAGAGTGTAGTTATCCTTTATAATTATAGCAAATTCTAAGAAAAATAGCTGTAATTTACACTTGTTTTATCTTTGTATCCACGAAATGGTACTAGGAGTGCACATTATGCCAATTGCAAGTAAATTTTTCAAGGTAAGTTCCATTGATATTTTAAATAATGCTTTATATTTTTAAAATTTATTTATATATTACATATATATGATGTGTGTGTGATACCCGTATCCATTATATTAATAATATATGTATCGTTTTAGCAAATTAATTTATTATCACCTATGATATATATTTTTTCACCTATTTTTTTTTGTTAAGGTTTCTTTATGAAAATTTATTTGAATTAATTTGAAATAAAGAATGAATTATATAAAATCTAACTACCTAAATTGTCGGAATTAGAAAGCACTATGTCGACTAGGAAATAAATTGTCGGAATTAGAAGCACTATGTCGACTGGGAAATTATTAGGTATAACTCAAATATATATCAAAAATAGTTTCCATAATGCAACATATGATGACTTTTTATGAGATTTCGCGTAATTACAAATATTTTTTTGTTGTTTGGTAAAATTATTAATACTCCCTGATTTTAATAATATCTAACAATTAGCTTAATTCGTTTGGATTTCATCCATTTTTATGATGAACTGACCAAAATATCCTTATAGATTAAAAATTATAATTTTATTTATTTTTTAATTTTTTTTATTATTTTTTGGACGAAGCGGATATATATATATATATTTTTTAAATTTTTTCATCCATCCTATTCAATTTTTATAAGTTTTGAAGTTTTTTTTAAAAAAAAATAAAAAAATATAGTAAGAGCAAAGTTGACAATTTCATACTTCAATCCTAAAATTACATAATTTTTTCAAATATCAGATAATAGTTGTATTTTCATCCATCCTTTTATATGTGAGTTGTAGAAAGAAGCATAAGTTAATTATTCAATTATAATGCTCTTGTCTTCAAGTCTCCTCTACTGATACTGATCATTGTCAGTCATCTATCAGAAACCATCGCCCAAAGACGACATTCCTCTTTCAAGAATGCGCTTTTGTCGGCTCATTAAGTAATTTCATAAGAAAAAAAAAAAAACACTTTCACATAAATCTTTTTCTGCTTATTCAAATTTTATATTTTAATTATTTTTTGGTATTTTTTAGAATATAATAATTTAAAAGATGCATAAATTTTTGCAAGTAACGGCGTTAAATAATTTTTTTATTTTTTTAAATTTGTATATAGATAATTTATATTTTGTATTTATTATGAAATTTTATTTTTATAATTTGTATAAATCTAATTCATTGATTTGATTCAAATAGATATGTACCATTGATTTTGTATATCAATATTAATCATTAATTTAAATAAGAAAAAAAATATAGGCCATTAATTTATTTATTAAATCTCAACTGTCGATATAAACAAGATCTAACGATTCATATTTAGGGTCATAAAAGATATTTTATAGATAATTAATTTAATTCGCACCCATGGCCCATGTTGCACATTCCATGGCCTAAGACGGTGTTTTGCTCATTGTTTAAAAATAAAGGGGGTTAAATTGAGAATTTTTTTTCACCAGAGGGCATTTTGTCACATTCAAAACATAGAGGGGGCAAGATGCATTTGCTCTGTCTTTTTTATTTGCTAAATTGAATAGTTTAGAAGGCTAAATTGCATATTGCCCCCCCTATGTTTTAAAAATAAGCCAAAAAAATCATCTGTTTTCTTGAATGTAGCACACTTTCTCCTCACCGTCAATATTTGAAGCTAACAGCGTTATTTTATTTTATTTTTTTATCAAAAGATTGTTATGCCTTTATCATTTATATATTATTTTTTATTTTTATGACCATTGAATCTTTTTTTATTGTATAATTGTAGGATTTAATCAATCATTCTCAACTTTTAGAACTTAAATTATTAAGGATCAAGATTTAATTAATTTTTTATATATGTTATATTTATAATTATAAAATACAAAATATAAATTATTATTTATAAAAAAAAAAAAAATTTAACCCCATCCCCATCCCCCTCCCCGTCTCTAACCGCCCATCCCAGGCCCCCCTCCACTCGTCGCGCACCCCAACCCCCTAGCACTCCTCGCCATTGTCCCCCCATCCTGGGCTACCGCGAGGTGGTGGTCGCCGTCGCTCTAAATTTTTTTTTTATGTTTTTAATAAAATAAATTTTTTATTTAAAAAAAGTAAAATTTTAAAATAAGAAGAGAAATTGATTTTTTTAACTTTAAAATAATAAAAGAAAGTATAAAAATTTTCGTTGTAAATACATATACTAATTTAAATATAAATATTATTTGTAGTATATAATTTATTAAAATATATTTAAATTAAGTATTAATTTAAATTAATTAATAAAGTATTATTATTGTTGTTCATTAATATGTACATGGATATAAACATTTATATTTTAAAAACTAAACTTAGTATATTATTATTGTATTATTATTTTAATTGAATTTTTAATTTAAATTATAATTCTATAAAAAATATATTATTTTTATTAATGATATTTAAATAAATATACTTCAAAATAAAATTATTCATTTTTTAGAGGGATGAAAGTACAAAAAAATTATTTAAAATAAGTATATTTGATCATGGTAATTTTAAATACAATATAGTGGTATTTTTGCAAATTAAAAACAAAAAGAAGGTCAAAAACTACAAAAAAAAAAAAAAAAAAAAAAATCATGCCAACCAGCACCAGCAGCCAGTGCACCCCCCTTCCTTTAGTTTCTAACGAAAGGAGGGATTCGTGCAGGGTTTTAAAAATCAATGGATCTGCATTTGGAGTTATTCATGGTATATATGGCCAAGCACTAGAATGCCAAACAACGAAACACAGAAAAGTAGTTCATTCCTGTTCTGAAAATTGCATATTCCCCAGAAGAAGCTAATAACCATCCTCATCTTTTACTAGATTCAATAAGCAAAAACAACAGTAGAGGAACGATCATGATAGCAATTCGCCAGGACAAACATATTCAGCCAGTAAGTAAACCGGCAGCAAAGGAAGGACAACATAACAAATTCACAATGATAATCTTAGTCAGCCTTCAAAGAATTACCGACATCAATAACGAATCGGTACTTCACATCATTCTTCTCAAGTCGCTCCATGGCCGTGTTCACATAGTCAAACGGGATTACCTCCACGTCTGGCAGTATGTTGTGCTCTGCTGCAAATTCGACCATATCTTGTACCTCTTTTACTCCTCCATTGGCAGTCCCGACAATCGACTTACCACCTGTTATTAAAAGATCGATGTTATCCTTAAATTTACACTAAAATGGGAGCTAAACAGAAGTAAAGGGATCGTGATGCTTACCTATAAGCAGGGGAAAAACAGGCACCTCGAGCTTTTCAGGAGCACCAACCAAGATAAGCTTGCCGTGGGGCTTCAACAGATTTACTAATGGTAGAAGGGAGTGATTGCCAGAGGCGGTATCGATGATACCATCCAATGTTCCAGCAGCAGCCTATACATGGGACAGGACAAATTTAATCTTAAAATGTTATCATCCGTAGGGACTGTATTCGCTCTAATGATATATCTGAATTTACAAACATATCTTAATTAATCTAATGTTGTTTAGCTTGATGAAGGTACAAAATTCAAAATGAATGAAAAAGTGTAGTGATATCAAGACTGCCAATTTAGTCGAGCTTTGGACTGTTCGGCCTGCTATTATTATTATTATTATCTTTCCCTCATGCACACACTCAAGATTCGAATATAAAATATAAAGTGGTTTGCTACTATGTAGCTGAGTATAAATAAATATGAGTGGAGTTGAGTTTGAGGAATTCATATCAAACCCTCTCAATTTGTGAGCCGAGCTCGAGTTTAATAAGGCTCAACCCCAATGAACTATTATGAAGGTGTGTATTATTATTATTATTATAGCTAATTATAATTAGGCCCCCTCTAGAAATATGAAATTATAATTTTTTTATTTTTTTTAAAATTACACTAACACCCCCTCTGATAATTAATCATTTACACCTAACTCCATTCTGTTAGGGTTTGAATAGAAAATGCTGATGTCAAAAAAAAAAAATTATATAAACCCTCATTTAACATTTCCATGTATATTTTTGTATTTATAAGGGATATATATAATATATATACATATGGAATGATGTTAACATTATTGCATTTTTTCCCTTATAAATGCAAAATTAATACATGAGAATGTTAAATGAGGCATAAAATTGAAAATTTATGTAATGTTTTTGGTAATGTCAATATTTTTCATCCAAATCATAGCAGAAGGGAGTTACATGTAGGCAGTGCATGTTCGAAGGGATGTAAGTGTAATTTTGAAACTCTTGGAGGTCAAAGTGTAGTTTTGTATTTCCAAAGTGGGTCTAAGTGTAATTAACCCTTATTATATATATATATATATATATATATATTACTTTTAATTTTTTATTAAATACAAGTAGTCCAAAGTTTAAAATGTTATCAAAATTTTGATTTAGTAAATATATCATACAACAAAAGTCTGCACAGTGCACACCTTAGTGAGAGGTGAAAAAATATTTTTACAATCATTGAACTTCTAATTTATTTCTGAATACATCTCTCAATGCATGTATATGCAAGGTATTTTTTAAAAATGCACATATATAACCTATATTTACATTTTTATGTGAATAAATTTGGCCAAAAATTATATTAATAATACTTTAAAGTCTAGAGGAAATACCTGCATCTGCTCTTCGTCATGGCTAACCACAAACTCATCGGCGCCAAATTTACCAATTGCTTCTTCCTTCTTACTAGCAGACGTACTAATGACGGTCACCCTACTCCCAAAGGCCTTAGCGAATTTCACCGTGAGATGCCCAATCCCACCAAGACCAACGACCCCAACGTTCACACCTGGCGTGTCGAGTCCAAAGTTCCTCAACGGGCTGTAAGTTGTGATTCCGGCACATAAGAGAGGAGCACCTGTGTCAAGGGGCAAGTTGTCGGGCCAACGAATGACAAAATGCTCGTCAGCAACCATGATGTTTGAGAAACCTCCATATGTTGGGGAACCATCATAGTAACGAGAACTGATTGTGAGTATTTGTTTGGGGCAGTAACTCTCTTGATTGTTAGTACACTCGTCACACTGGCGACAAGATCCGACCAAGCATCCAACTCCCACTTTGTCCCCTATTCTGAATTTCTCCACCTTGCTCCCTACCTCAGTTACTACTCCCACAATCTCATGTCTGCATCAAACAATTCACTTAGTATATGAATCAGGACCTTCTCCGCTAGAAAAACATCACTAAGAAAAGTTTCCTTGCTTTTGCATTTAGCTAAGAATAGCAGAATGTACAGAGCAAGAATTGTCTAAGAGTTTATGGTGATTATGTGTGTTTATTAATCTCAATGCATCTAAAAGCAGAAATTGGCTGGTTTGAGCTCCATTAAGATGAAAGAGCAAGGAGTTCTGAGGCCCTCGGAAAGCATTATTGTCCATATTGTACATTTGCTTTCAAAAATATCAATCAAGAATTCAAAATAAGCCATCAAAAGATGGAAGAAAGATCGCTACATGCACAACGGACCATTTAATTCCTACTAACAGATTGAAAATTTAGATGACGACATAAAGTGTTTCTTAATGTAAATGTATGAAAATCAACCTATTACAAGATAAACTATATGCATAATAATCTATTCCCTTTGTCGTCAACAAACAGATTCAACATTCAGTTAAAATGAGTAAATACAAATACATATTAATAATTGTTTGTCATGACATTTCTATAAATAGTCAGCTAACTACTGAATATCAGGACTAAACATTCGATTTTCAGCAGGCAGATGAAGAACAACTTGATTCCTCATAAGATGCATCCATAAAACCACAAGAAAGCACATCTACAACTACATGGAGGAACCACAAAGATTGAGAAATAGAACCATCTGATTCAATTCGTTCTCAATAGCCATGAATCTCAGGGTAATCCTTTTGTCGACAGATGCTCCTATTACACTTGTAGTCTCTGCAGGATGAGTTCAAGTAATGCATACGACATTAGTTTGATCCTTTAATATTTCACACTTTGCATTATGCGTTATCCCTCAACAAACACACAAAAACAATCTAGCGTAGGTCGAATTCAATCAAATCCAAATGTCCCGCCGTGGAAAGTGAATTACACTTATTGTTCCATTCAAACAAAAACGAAGCCACAGAGATTGAAAATCTTACCCAGGAATCAAAGGATAAATGGTGAAACCCCATTGATTCTTGGCCAAGTGAAGATCAGAATGGCAGATACCACAATAAAGAACTCTGAATTGCACATCACGCTCACCAGTAGCCCTGCGCCATTTCCATCCACCAAATTAACTACGTCGTAAATAACAACCACAACTACAAATAACCCACATCAAAAAACAAACATCTTGGTAAGAAAAAGAACAAAATTTTCAGGATAAATCACCAGAAAAAGTGAAGAACATTCAAGTGTTGAGAGATGTAATACCTTCTTGAGAACTTGAGCGGAGCAAAAATTCCAGACGGGTCTTTAGCAGCCCATGCATGAGCCTTCACGGGGTGCTCTGTTTCAAGTGAAGTCGCCATAATTACTAGATAAGTTTCACCCCTGGAGTGGTTTCCTGCACACTAACCGCTAATATATGAGTTGGGATTCCAACGTTTTAAAAGAAGTGCTTGGTTCCTTTATACACCCATTATTTACCAACTATTTTATAAAATATTTTTTTTATATAATTATAAAAATTAAAAATAATTTGTATAATAATACTAATATTTTAGGAGATGTGTGCAATTTTTCTTTAAAAAATAAAAATAAATGATTATTATAAACAATATTAACGTTTTTTGTAACTATATATGATTTTTCGAAATGCATGAATAGTTTGTGTAAATAAATTATAGATCAATGGCGTAAATAAATTATTATGTTTTATTTTCAAAGAAAAAAAAACTATATTAATTTTAAATACCTTAAGAAAAAGAATCTTTTAGGTGAAAAGTTAAGAATAGCATAGAAATTGCTTTACATGTTTTTATTTTTTTTAATAAATAAATTTCTTATTAGTTTTTTAATATATGCGCTTTTTTATAATAATATTAATTCAAATTCACCCCTTGAATTATTACTCAAGATTCTCATACATGGGAGTAAATTACGATTTCGTTAATTATTTTTCTATAAAAATTAATTTTTTTTACAGACACTTTCAATTTAACTCTTATGTATTTTTATTACATTTTACGGAAAAGACGGTCGCTTGACTATAAAAAATATTAAATTTATTACAAAATTAATTATTTCTTAGATTAAACACTAATATACAATAAATATAACACAATTACTGGGTATTTTAAATAAAGTATTAAATTAAAAAAATATTAAAATTAATTCGCCTTTCAAAAATTTAAAGCTCCTCTAATTTTTATCCACACATTTGGATATTCCAACTATTGAAAAATTAAAAAGAAATACCAAAGATATACATAAAATTTCAGCCACCTTTTGTTTTGCATTTATGTCTGATACTTTTATTTTTTATTTTTTGGTAATTTATGTGGTCTGATATTTCAATAAAGACAGCCTTGCTTGACCGCATGCTTCTCGCGAGGACAATTTTATATTATTTTAATTAAAATCTGGAAAGAAGTTATATAAAATTTTATTACATAAAAAAATATTAAATAGCTGATTGAGGAAAATGTTATCCGATGTCAGAACATTTGTCGTAGAAAAGACGATTGGAAAAAGAGCCACATTTTCTGTAGCATTTGGTGCAATATTGAACTTTTGTACTACCCCTCGTAAATACTTTATGAATATCTTTCTATTTTTAAATGCTTTTGGATGATATATCAATTGTTAGTTAATATTTAAAAGAAATAACAAATTGAATAAATCTTTAGTGATGCGTGCAAAAATAGTATGGATTTAATAAATTTGGACTATTGTTCAAGATTTGAGCCGAAATGTATTTTGATCTTGAGAAAGGGGTCCTGCAAAAATACATTAGTATTCTAAAGCTCATATTAGAATTGGATTCGAGGTAAAATAAAGCGAGAAAATAAATAATATAATAATAAATAGAGGTATGTTGAATAAATTTTAAGAAAAATGTGTAAGTTCTGATAGAATGCTCGAAGAGTACTTGAAACAATGCTTAGAGAGTTAGGGAGCCGTCCCCTGTTTGAGGGTATCAAATCTGTATATATAGAGGAGTGCCCTCATCTGCTGGGAATCTATCCCACTTCCTAAATTTTCAAGGAGGCTGGCTGAGATAGTTGGATAAGGGATGAATTGTTTTTATCCGTAACTGGAAGTTCATAATTATCGCCTACAGTGAGTTTTAGCTGCTAGAGGGCCCTTCCTTGTTTGCGTTGTCCCTTTAAAGCTGTTGTGGTTCGAGGAGGCAGCTGACTCCTGGGTTGATTAGATGTCATGTGGGGGAATGAGTCATCACGTGTATGGGTCTTTTGATATGAACGTCTTATTGGCCTGTAATTCTGGACTGAGTCGAGGGGTGCTTTGGGCTTCCAACCTTCTCCTAGATTTCTTAATTCCTTGGGCTAATATGTTTTGAATTATGATTGGAGTGTCCAGGCCTTACTGCTCTCTTGGATTGGGCCACGGTAGGCATGCGTATCACTTAATATATAACTATATTTTACATCTTGAGGCCTAATAGTTATGTAAATTATATTTCAATAGCAACTATTGTATTTAGATTTTTAAACTTAATTATTTATTGTAATATTGGTGCTATTCATTTTATTATAAGTCAAAATTTTAAAAATGTAAATAAATAATGAAATAAAAGAATCAGAAAAATTCTATGAATATTCAATCTATAAATATACACTACAAACATGTTAATGAACAAAATTATATCTGTAAAGAATATAATTATACAATTAAAATTTAGTCGGCAACTAACATGCGCTATTTTTTGTTTTAAATTTACTTTTAAATATTATTCTTTAATATTTATTTGTTAATTTATCAATATATTGCGTATTTTTTGTAATATATTATGCAACGATAATTTTTTTTTTGATACTTTCTATCAATATCTTTTATTTTTATTCTTTTTTAATTGATTCATGATATTATACTAGTTGTTAGTTATCTTTAATTATATCATAACTAAACCCTTTTAATCGTATCAGAATAGTTCTATTTGTCTGGTGAGGACCTATATATATATATATATTAAATCACTAATATTTCTTTTTTTTCATAAAATAATTTTAAAAATTTATGAATAACAAAAGTTCTATGTAAATTATCATTACTAATGTCTTATTTATAGGGACAACAAATATAATGTTAATATTGTTATTCAGAACAACATATTCCAAAGAAGAAACAACCAACAATCTTCATCTTTTTTGCTTCAACACAAAACGATTTTAGAAGGACGACCAGTGTAGCAACTCCATGACAACAATAGGATCACTCGGCCTTCAACGAATTCCCGATATCAATAACGAACCGGTACTTCACGTCGCCTTTCTCAAGACGCTCCATGGCCGTGTTGACATAGTCGATCGGGATCACCTCCACATCTGGCAGTATCTTGTGCTCGGCTGCAAATTCGAGCATATCTTGTGTCTCTTTCACTCCTCCACTAGCGGTCCCTACAATTGACTTCCCACCTGTTGTTCGAAAAAATCAATGTCGTCCCAAAATTTATACTAAAACGGCAGCCACATAGAAGTGAATGGATAGCAATGCTTACCTAGAAGCAGGGGGAAAACAGGCACCTCGAGTTCTGTTGGAATACCAACCAAGATAAGCTTGCCATGGGGCTTCAGCAAATTTATCAATGGTAGAAGGGAGTGATTCGCAGAGACGGTATCGATGATACCATCCAACGTCCCGACAGCAGCCTACACATGGGAGGGGATAAATGGTCCAAATTGTTGAACATCACATATATTATGTTGACAAGACTGTCTTAGCCCTCAGTTGGTAGCAATTGCATGAAAATATGATTAATCATTCGTATACCTTAAGCTGTCTCGCATCAAGCAAAGTGAAAACGGCCTATAGAACAAATTAATCATTCGTAGATGAGAGGAAATACCTGCATCTGTTCTTGGTCATGGCTAACCAAAAACTCATCTGCGCCAAAAGTTTCAATTGCTTCCTTCTTCTTGTTAGCAGACGTACTAATGACTGTCACCCTACTCCCAAAGGACTTGGCAAATTTCACCGTGAGATGGCCGATCCCACCTAGACCGACAACCCCTACGCTCGCACCAGGCTTGTCGAGTCCAAACTGCCTCAACGGGCTGTAAGTTGTGATCCCGGCACATAGGAGAGGAGCACCGCTATCAAGGGGCAAGTTCTCGGGCCAACGGATGATAAAATACTCATCCGCAACCATGATGTTTGAGAAACCTCCATATGTGACCGTCCCATCATAATAACGGCTGTTGATTGAGATTATCTGTTTGGGGCAGTAACTTTCTTGATTCTTAGCACACTCATCACACTGGCGACACGATCCGACCAAGCATCCAACGCCTACTTTGTCCCCGATTTTGACTTTCTTCACCTTGCTCCCTATCTCAGTTACTTCTCCCACAATCTCATGCCTGCATCAAACAATTCATTTAGCATACGAATCGAAGCTTTCCCTCCTAGGAAAAGATCACCAGAAAAGTTTTCGCTTTTGCATCTACCTGAAAATAGCAGGAAGTACAGGCAAAGAACACTGAAAGAGTTTACGGTGGATTATGGTGTCCATGGTAATTTGTAAAGAACGTTGTAGTTTAATTACAGCGAAAATTACAAGTGTTCGGAAAGAATAGTGATAAGCAGCGAAAGTTAGTGATATGGTACTAATGGCTCAAAACATCTTAATCTTAGTGATGTAAATGCGAGAACTCAAACACTGTAAATAGCTAAGCTGATAAGTGATTATTTTATATTTCTGCGAACACTCTGTTCATAAGACAGTCAAATTAACTATTCAATGGCATGAAAATATAACTATTTTTAAGATGAATCCGTAAAAGCACAATAAAACACACACATCAATTGTTATATATTCGGAATCTGACCGTAATTACACAATAAGTGAAATTACACTTAATATGTAACTGATATACAGTAAAAAAAAAAATGGCTGACCAATCACGACAAGTACATTAACTTATCAGTCGAGTTTGATAAAACGTAAATTACAGCAATCCTCCAGAGGTTTGAAAAATTATAAATACCTTCATATTTTAATATCCATCTAACAACGAGCCAATTTCATTAACCTCATTAGGCTTGCATTAAATTTTTATGATAAACTGACCAAATTGCACTTTTGAATTATGAATTATAATTTTATATATTTTCTAAAACATTTGTATAGACTAATATTCCCTATTGGTTATTTATTTTACACACCATCAAATTTTTTTATATTTTTAATTTTTTTTTGCAAAAAGTTTCCACAAGGTAAAGTAGTAATATCCACCTTATCGTCTAGGAACTACATAATTATTTTCTATTTTGTGGTGGGTATTTGTAATTTTAAAATAATAAATAAATACTCGTAACTATGCGGAATTTTATGAATTTTATGGGAGTTTGCTGTAATTTAACCTTTGATAAAAGTCTGTCCCAACAAAACTGTGCCATTTGTAGAAAAAACTGAAGCCAGAGAGGTTGAATCTTACCCAGGAATCAAGGGATAAATGGTGAAGCCCCAATCGTTCTTGGCCAAGTGAAGATCAGAATGGCAGATACCACAGTAAAGAACTCTAAATTGCACATCATGCTCACCAGTTTCCCTGTTCCATTCACATCCATCAAATTAACTGCCTTATTACAAATAACGGATTCATCCTATTTTACCCATTTGAAAACTCTAACAGCTACAAAATCTCAATGGCAATTCAACACCCAAATTCTTAAAAAAGAAAAACAAAAAAGAAGACCTTCCTATGTTCCCTTCAAGGAGTTCTTTTTTCTTGGCCTATTAGGGATTTTATTGCACTAAATCGTAGAAAACAACTATAAAAGAACCTGTACCAAAGCAAGCATCTTGGTAAGAAAAAGAACAATTTTTTGAGGATATAATCACCATAAAAAAGAGAAGCATTCAAGCAATAGATTGAGGGTTGAGAGATGTAATAATAATACCTTCTTGAGAACTTGAGAGGAGCAAAAACCCCAGTTGGGTCATTAGCAGCCCATGCAAAAGCCTTCACGGGGTGCTCTGTTTCTAGTGAAGTCGCCATTTTCTGGACAAGATTCAGCAGTGAAATGCTCAGTTTGCAGAGCACAGCATCATACTTATAGTTGGAGCTCTGTACGAGGTGGCGTTCAACTCTCAATATATTTAGTTTACATTTCTGTATTTTACTTATATTTTTATTATGTCGTCGTGCCACTCTGTCCCACCGAGCATATAAAAAAGAATTGTGATATGAGATGAAAAAAAAATCATGGTGTGAGGGGATGAGAAAGAAAAAGCCGGTGAAAAAAAAATGTATAGTGTGAGAGAGAAGAAATAAATTGTAATTGTGGATTTACTGAAAATATGAAAGTTTATGAGGAAAAAAATAAGAATAAATTATATTTGTCATTTAAATTATGCCCGTTTCACAGTTTGCAATCGAATTTTTTTTTGTGTCAATTTATAATCTCAACTATGCAAAATTTGTACTTTGCCAAATATGACCGTCTTTTTGTTGATTTTTCTGTCGAAAAAACATCACATATTGTTCATATATGAAAAATATCACATCACATAATCCTTAAATATTATATGTGCAGTGCATGCAGTGATTTTTTGATAAAAAATTTAGTTGCAAAACAGTTATAAATGACAAAATGTAAAATTTCGTAACGTTAAAATGATAAGTTGACACAAAAAAATTTTTTATGGCAAAGTGTAAAAAAAATATAATTATTAGATTATTAAAAAATATTGAAAATATTATACTAACCATTTTTTAAGAAAGTAAATAAATTAAAGGGTACATTTTGTATTTAAAAATTGGTAACACTAATTTTTTTAATAATAGTATGGATATTGAATAACTTTAGTATTTTATTTATATTATCACCTCGAATAGTCGAACGGTCCCATAAAAGAGAATCAATATAAAACTCTAAGTGATTTTCTTTACATAAATTATTTGTTTTGATTTACTATTCATTTTTCCAAAATAATATTCTAAAATTCAAAATAAACTTATAGGTTTGGTTGGTTTTCTGGTGCGAGTCTGCGTAACAATTCAAATATATATATAAATGTTTAAGGGGCAAAAATAAAAAAAATATTCAATTGAATGTTTCCAATAGTCACAACGATCACATTAATGCCCGTCTAATAATTTTATAAATGGCAGATACCACAATAAAGAATGTTGAATTGCACATCATGGAATTCGAATTTAATTGCATCGGGTATATTTCTAACCTAGAAAGTATTCGGGCAATGGGTCGCGGAAGAGGAAAGCGTAAACCCGCATCTAAATAAACTATAGAGATAGGACAGCAACCTAGAGGAGGTTGGTTCATTCGATCAAAAGAGGAAGGAAGAATAATCTCAAAATTTTGGGGAATATTATATTTCTTTCTAATTGTCGTGACAATCATGTGCAATGTACTTTTAATGCTAAGCAAGAGTCGTTGGCTAATAGTGTTTCATATCGCTCGAGGGTCATAATGGGGGTTGCGACCTCTAAGTCATCTACATTTATCCTAGAAAATGGGCCGACCTGATTTTTATAGAGCTAAGGGCAAACGGGAGGTCACAGATGATCTACCAGATGAATATTAGATGAGCTGTCAGACGAACTACTAGAACTATTGGACTCAGAACTTGAAGACATAATTCAAAGTACCTCTATGAACCTAGACAGGGCAGATCGCAGTGAGAGAAGGCAGATCGCACCTAGAGAGGAGTAGATCGCAAATGAGTGGCGAAGCTGAGGTCAAACTCTTTCCTATTTATAGGGGTAAGATCATGGAGATTCGTGCCAAAATCAATAGCCAGATGCTAAGGGGCAAGGATAGTCTAAAGGTCGAGATCGAACGAACTTCTCTTAGAATGCTCAGCACACTAAGAAGAAGTGGGGGAGTAATGATGGGTATAATCCTAATTTTGTCTAAAAAAGATTATTTTGCCCCTGAAATACTTCAATGCGCCTGGAATACCTGCGCCTGGCCCGACCCAGGTCGGGTTCAGCAATCCGACCCTGACAACCCGGGACACGTGGCAGACATCTATTAGACCAACATAATCCCTTATTTTATGCTATAAATACTCCATGCTTAGTGCATTTATGGTAGGCCGTTTCTACTACTTCACTTTAGATCGCTCAGGCTCGCTAGATTGAAAGCGACCTGTTTACGTGACCTTGATGACAAACACTAACTTAAGCATCAGAGGGTTTTACTGGGGGCCATCCTAGCAAGCCTAACGATATGCTTCTCTTTTTTCAGGGTCCTTACATTAGTTTGGGAGAGGTAGCGACCTCGAATAGCTTAGAGAACCAGCTCATCCGACTAAGGAGGTCGTGCAGATTTCGACCCGAATCACACATCTTGTTAACCCAGTTGATCAGAGTGAATACAAGAACTATTTTCTTCTTCTTCTCTGTGTCGCTACTCTGTTCTCTGAATTCTCTTCTTAAAAAATCCATACCATGGCATTCTCTATCTGCAGCGATTAGGTTTCATGTGTAGTAACCTCTTTTGTCGATACTTCTTGATGATCTATTTTGTCCATACACTTACTACTTAGTGATTTTGAAGTTTTAAAAATCTTTCCCCAGTGTTGCATGATGTTCGTACCATGTCTAAGAATTTGTTATGTTGTATAAAGATATCGTGTCTTTGATAAAAAATCATACCATATGTTCAAGTAGTTTTAAATATAAAATTCCAAATGGAAAAAACACATTTCTTAACATTTGGTTATGGGGTTGGTGAAAGACATATTTTTTTGATTCTTGTTCATATCTTCTTATTTGTTTTTCTGACAATATGAATTGTTTTATTCTCATGAAGGGATATTCTACAGGGACAAATTCTCTTGAATTTTTATATTATACTATTCACTGTTAAACTATTAGTTAAGAAATGATAAATTATTATTAAATTCTCACGGGGATAATCGACCACGCAGTAGTCTATAGATAAAATGGTAGAAGAGCGACCAACAGAGACAATATAACAACTCCACAACGACAATATGATCACTCAGCCTTCAACGAATTCCCGACATCAATAACGAACCGGTACTCTACATCGCCTTTCTCAAGACGCTCCATGGCCTTGTTGACATAGTCAATCGGTATCACCTCAACGTCGGGTAGTATCTTGTGCTCTGCTGCAAATTCAAGCATATCTTGCGTCTCTTTGAGTCCTCCGCAGGCCGTCCCGACTATACACTTCCCACCTGTTACTCAGAGGATCGATGATGTCTCAAAATTTACACTAAAATGGCAGCCATGTAGAAGTGAATGGATGGCGGTGCTAATTACCTTGAAGCAGGGGAAAAACAGGCACCTCGAGTTTTTGAGGAGCACCAATCAAGATAAGCTTGCCGTGGGGCTTCAGCAGATTTATCAATGGTAGAAGGGAGTGATTTGCAGAGGCGGTATCGATGATTCCATCCAATGTGCCGGCAGCAGCCTATTCGCGGCACACCACAAATTTAATCTTAAAATAGCATCATACGTTAAGGCTGTATTCATGTTGTATGGTCTATTACATTGTCACCCTCTGATATAACGTCTACTCATACAAATTTCTTTATCCTTCCAAATAATCATTTCATATCGAACAAAGTGAAGACAGCCTACAGAACAAATTAATCAAACCAAGTCCCGAGGAAATTACCTGCATCTGCTCTTGGTCATGGCTAACCAAAAACTCATCAGCACCAAAAGTTTCGATTGCTTCCTTCTTCTTATTTGCAGATGTACTGATGACCGTCACCCGACTCCCAAAGGTCTTGGCAAATTTCACAGTGAGATGCCCAATGCCCCCAAGACCGACAACCCCAACATTCACACCAGGTTTGTCAAGTCCAAAACGCTTCAACGGGCTGTAAGTTGTAATGCCGGCACATAGAAGTGGAGCACAATTAAGGGGCAAGTTGTCGGGCCAACGAAGGATGAAGTACTCGTCAGCAACCATGAGGTTTGAGAAACCTCCATATGTCACTGTACCATCATAGTAACGACTGTTGATTGAGATTATCTGCTTCGGACAATAACTTTCTTGATTGTTAGCACATTCCTCACACTGGCGACACGATCCGACCAAGCATCCAACGCCTACTTTGTCCCCAATCTTTACTTTCTTTACTTTGCTACCTATCTCAGTTACTTCTCCCACAATCTCATGTCTGCACCAAAAAAAATCACTTAGTACATGAATCAGGACCTTCCGTCCTAGGAAAAAATCACTAATAGAAAGAACCACGAGTCATAATCTCCCCCAAGGTTGTCATCAGAAAGTACATTTTGGTTCTTTACATATCAATAATTAACTTGTTCGTCATCGCACTCTATTATTGTTCATCATCGCACTAAAAAAACTAGTCAAACTAACTGATCAGCATCGATACATTCAATCTCCGGCAGGCAAAGGGAGGAAAATATAACTCTTCTTAAGATGAATCCAAAAAAGCACAGGAAAACACATACGATTACATATTAGGATTCTAAAGACAATCACAGACTTTGCAGCTGCCTATATCCTTCAAAAAACACACACGATTTGACCGGATCCAGGTATATCACATAGCAAGTGAATTAGTAATTAATATACAGTATAAAAGAGAGACCAATCCCGACAAGTACATCAACTCATCTTGCAACTTAAGTTTGACCAAATCTGTCCGAACAAAAATGAAGCCAGAGAAGTTGAAAATCTCACCCAGGAATCAAGGGATAAATGGTGCCACCCCACTCATTCTTGGCCAAGTGAAGATCAGAATGGCAGATACCACAATAAAGAACTCTGAATTGCACATCATGCTCACCAGTTGCCCTGTTCCATTTACATCCATCAAATTAACTGCCTTATTACAAATAAAGATTGATCCTATTTTACCCATTTGCGAACACTAACAGGCACAAAGGTTGAGGGTTCAGTGAGAGATGTAATAATAGTACCTTCTTGAGAACTTGAGAGGAGCCAAAACGCCAGATGAGTCTTTAGCAGCCCATCCAAGAGCCTTGATGGGGTGCTGTGTTTCTAGTGAAGTCGCCATTGATTCAGCTATGAAAAGGGGTTTTTCTTACAGAAGCTGCGATCATGCAGTCGTACTTATATATAGTTGGAGTTCTGTGTATGTTAGTGGTGGAACTCTCTAGATATCTATCTTTTACTTTTGTATTTTATTTATAGTAATCAAAATTTTGAAATATTATAAATATTTTTTTGTTTTTTAAAAAATTATAAAAACTCTCCTATTTTAAGATTTGTCTAACAATTTACTCATTTGATAGAGAAGTGACTAATATGTTTTTTTGAATTATTAATTATAATTTTATAGATTTTTTAGAATTTTCTAAAAGTATTTGTATGGACTAATATTTTCGATGGATTATTTATTTTACCCACTCTCATTTATTCTATATTGTTTCAAATATTATTTTTTCTTTAAAAAAATCAATAATTATAAAATAGTAATATTCACCTTACAGTTTAGGACCTATACAATTATTTTTTATTTGGGGAGTACTTTATAATTTTTTAATAAATAAAAGAATATTCGTAATTATGTCAAATCTCAACTAATTATAATTTATCCTTATTTATATTATCATGTGAACAACCGCTTTAAAAACAATTATCAAAACTCAAATATTTCATGACCAGACTAACTTTATAAAGGTAAATATGTACCTTCTTATATGTATTAGTCTGTACAGATTAATTTAATTAGAAAAAAATTAATTAATTTTTAATAAATTAATAATAAGTCAATTGGGGGTGAAAATAATTTTTATTCAATTTTCTTTTACAGATATCAATAAATTTTATTGTAAGAATACTTTGAACACATATTATACATTGAGTACACATTTTTAAAGATATTTTGTTTACTTAAGAAAAAATGCACAAACATTATGCAGAAAGGTGTTGAGTAAATTGAATAATAAATAAAAAGTTGATAAGGTTGTTAATTTGCATCTGATGCCAACTGACTTTTCTAGACAACTCCGAATCTGACATTACAACTTTCTTTAAATTCTATGTATGTATGTCAGCGTCCAGAATGATTTAAGCTACTTTTGTTTTGCATTCACCATCTGTCTCATTCATTATTATTAATTTAAGAAAAAGAAGCCCCCGTTTAAGATAATTACGAATATTTCTCATTGTTTGAAAAATTAACAATATCCGCCTGATTTTAGTGGTCGCCGAACGATTAGCCTGATTCATTAATCTTTGTTTTTTATTCATTTTTTATGATAAACTGACTCAAATGTCCTTACTGACTCTAAATTACAATTTGATTATTTTTTTAAGAACAATTTAAATTTTTTGATGGATTAAACATATATTCTTTTTTTTAATCTTTTAAAAATTTTCATCCATCTCATTCGATTTTTTTGGTAATTTTTTATTTTTTTTAAAAATACAATAAGGATAAACTTGATAATTCTAGGCCTCTGTTTAAGGATTATATAACTTCATCAAACATGGGGATGGGGGTATTTATAATTTTTTCAAACAATAAAAGATATTCATAATTATGTCAAACCTCAAATGAGCTCGCGACAATTCACCCTTTTAATAATTGTAATTAATGTTTGAAAATTGTCATTAGCAAGAACTAGTGATAAAGGGTTGTGCATATAGTTGTTACTAAAAACAATTATTGGGACATGTATAGTGACAATCCAGTAATAATATAATTATTTGTTGTCACTTGTCACTATATTTATTGTCTCTAATTACTTTTTTTCCACCATGAAAAATTAATTGCCATGGCTAAGAGTCAAGGTCAAAACATTTGTCATGACAAATATTTTAGCCACATCCGCGAACATCACAACCAACAACCGTTGCATGATCATGATCAATAACTATTTGCTACGACTATTTGTTATTAATCACGATAACTAACTGCAATTAAATATCATGATTCTTCTAGTGAAAGAATGATTAGTTATTTCCTTAAATTATGTATGGCTTTAGCTATACTCCATAAACACCACAACAAAATATAATATTCGCCACAAAATATTGAATCATAATCTTAAACTTATCACAATATATATATATATATATATATAATAACAATAGTTTTGATTTTATTACAACATAATTGTTAATATTTAACCTTTTTAAAAAAATTATAAAAGTATGGTGAAAATACTATTTTTGAAACTTAACAATAAATCAAAATTCAAATATTTTCTAAAAGTCTCAAGAAAAGAAGTGATTTTTTTCATTAAATTATTATAGTTTGAATTACATTCTTTTAAGCATGTATGTATTTTTCACAAGGAAAAAGAAAAAGTGAAAAAAGTAATCCTCATCTTATTCTTTTTGAAGTACATTCTTTTAAACTCTTGTACTATGATTAAAAAATACGATTAATTGCACTTAAACCCTTTCAAAAATGCAAATTATATTTTTATTCTTAAAAAGAGTATTTGAAATTATAATTTTTTTTCCAAAAAAGCATTTGAAATTAATATCATTTTGCAGCCCTTCCAACAGCACCCACTTCCAAGAATTCTCAATTTACAAGCGTTATTCCTTCTGCTATGATTTGGATAAAAATATTGACGTCATCAAAAATTCTATATAAACTTTCAATTTACCTCTTGTTCAATATTCTTTATAATTTATTAACAAATTATACCCTAATAATATTTTTATATTTGGAAGGGGATAATTTCATTCATTGGCAATTTTTTATCCAATGGCAATAATTTGAAAATGCTAAATAAATTAGCCATATTATCAACAATTTCTACATAATGTTGAATGCGGCATAGAATTAAAAGTATATGTAGATATATATCTTTTTTTTATCGAGATCAGTATTTTTCATTTGAATCTCAATAGAAGAGGTACAGTTGTAAAGTAAGAGTTATCGAAAGGTATGCAAGTATAATTCCAACAGTATTTTTAGGAGAAATATAATTTTACGTTTTTGTAGTATTAATTGACCCCAAAATATATATAAAAGCTTTAATTTGTTTCAACTGTCGGAAAAAAAAAAAGAGTAGATGAAAGCCATATATATATATATATAACTTGAATAAATTGTGACAAAGAAAATCTCTCTTTTCTCTGCTGATTTTGAGACGAGATCATCAAACAATCCAAAAATGCATGAAAAACTACAAAAGATTACAAATGAAAGAAAAAAGAACAGCCCTTTCTCCTAATTTGGGAGGCTTCGACAACCATACAAAAAGAATGTACTATGTTGTATGTGCACTTCTTCATTTGCCTGTCCTAATTATAGTAGGCCTGAGGAGGCCCTTCCAACCGAATGTAGTCATACATCACTCCTGCGAAAGGGCTCGACCCTCTTGCTTGCTTGAGATATATCGTGTTTCTCCCGTTTACTAGTTGAAATCCTGATAAATTAATACTATATAATCGGTATTGCCCGTGAATGCCATGTCTTGCAATCGCGTTGTCCCTCCCTATCCGTTGTGTTGTGAAAAGAGGGCGATGACCGTAAGGGTTGTTGATCCATACCTATAAAGTAGACAACTAATTACTATTAAAATAGACTAAGATCTAGACTCCATTTGCTCCGTGCACTCAACATTTGTGCAAGAATTATGACGGAAAAATGTTTCTTTATAAGGTTACAAGAGCCCCAAATTGCTGATAATGTCAGAAATATTTGGATTAAAGGAGATAAGTTGAAACAGAAAGCACATACTTGTATTTCAGCGAAGTTAGCAGAAGCCAAAGCCAGCCTGAGTGTATAAGTTCCTCTCCTGCTGACATTTCTTACATCGAACAAAATCCGCCATGTGGTTGGTGTATAGTTGTTGTCTATGTTTCTGGAAAATACATTGTTGGTTCAAAGTTAGCAAAAAATTGTCCGTTTATACTTAAAAAAACATTATAGTAAAAATAAGAAACAGGTGAAAGTTTAGTACCTGTTAACATGAGCAAAGAACCAGTCTTTACGATAATCACTGATGCCAACTGTATAAACTAAATCTTCGGTCGGATACAAATCTGTGTATCTATCCCATAGCCCGTATTGCCTAAACCTGGATTCGGACATTATTATTAGTTATTCTGTTAGAACAAGGAAAACCTTGTTAGTGTCTTAAAGTATAGAGCTTACTTGTCTTTATGGTTGATGAACAACTTGTTTACAAGGCCTGGGGCCGGATCAGGTATGTAGAATTCGGCTGCAGAACGATCAGGGATCCCGATTTCCCAGAGCGTTGGACCGTGTCTTGGAGGATCGTACACGAGATCACCTATTCCAACTTTGCTTCCTGGTACAATACACATAAATCATTTTGCAGGGTAAACAAAAATGACTACAGAACAAAGTGAACTTAAATGCATTCTAGAAATTAGAAAAATACCAGGTCTGATTATAACATCTATGTCGTGTTTGTAGTCTCCGATGATCCCTGGAATCGATGCGTATAAGTTGTAAGTGTCTGCTCGGACACCTTGTATCGTGAAGTAGCCCTTATCGTCAGTTCGTGTCCAAAATTGATAACCCTGAGACAACATTAAGATGGAACCAAAATTATGTAAAAATTTCGATCATTCTGTCTGAAATGATCCAGATTTTGATATTACAAGAAAGCAACGTTAACCTTAGTTTCTTCTTGCCAGGATCCAGCATTTCCAGGCGGAGCCAATCCGACGTAAGCTGATTTTGCCGGCATAAGTTCTCTACTGATGTACCTGTCACGAACTAGTAATCGACCACTGATGGTACCTCGTTGACTGGCATGAGGAAAATCCACTGACATCGGGAAATCATACGGCCATTTCTTGGTTTCTTCAGACATCTGGCAGTGTAAAACCCAGGTGAAAAAGGTTTCATTTTAGGTGAAGAAAGAACTAAAATGCCAAGAAACTGACCTGTTTTTTAGCATCTTCCCAGAGTGCATTATTTGTCGAACCCGAGTTAAGGTAGATGAAAACAGGACCAAAGACCTTCTTCCAGGCCTCTCCATTGCGCAATCGAATTCCAAAACTCGGACCAGCATAATGCCCACTAAAGAATATCTGTCAGGTTGCAATCTGAGTTAGTCTTTTTGACAGATTAATGATCAACAGTTCGTTTTTTTTACTAAAACATGTATGTAACAATCTTTTTAGGACATCCTTGGAAGACTCACAGCTAAGGAAGTCGGGCCAGCATGTGATGTGAGGTCCGGTTTCACAGGTCCACCGGCCCGGAACTCATCACTGGGAGTTATCACCCAAAATCCGACACGTGGATTAGAGCTAATCCACCCGTGGACACGATTATCCTTGTTTTCGCACGAGTACTGGTATTTGTCATCGACCTAGTTATTACATTTTCGAACAACACGTTAGAAGAAAAACATCAAATTCTTGGATAAACCAAACGTAGTTTATCCATCCGTGTTACCTCTCCTTTAAGGTTTGGATTTCCAGGATTTGTTAACAAAACAGCTTCTCTGTAATCAAGAACATGGCCTGCTGTCCTGTCGCGGTCCGATGGCATGATCCTTTGCTTGTCATCCGATATAGCCATGTAATGGAACCTAATCATGCAACATTCGTCATTCAAACAACTTCTTACAGCTTTTAAGAATCATCATGGTTTACAGAACATGAATTGATCTTACATGTCCTGGTGAAGCTTGAAAGCGATTCTAGCTTCATCGACGTTTAGATCAGGCCATCCTTTCAAGTGCTCGAAAATTGCATATGAGTAAAAACCTGAAACTCCACGCAGGACTATGAACCTGGAAAATCATTACAACATGTTCAATTAGTACTGTTACATTCTTTCTACTACAACTATAAAAGAACGTTTACGTCCTAAAATGCACCTTTTATCGATGTTGAGGGGGACGACATTGTTGCCAAGGGAGACATTCCATGTCTTTGTGAAAGAAACTTCAACCTGATCCTTAGTCTTTGCTACAACCTTAAAGCTTGTACATTGGAGCCTGCACAGCAGGAGGAAGACAGATATCATACAGTTCAGATTAAGCCAAATTCAATTTGGATTAGAATTTTCCCTGATAAATATGAGATTCTTACGTGTCGAAGAAACTTTTGCCTATCTCTGGCCTGCTCCACACAATGTCCCAATAGCTGCAGTGCAAACTCAGTTAGTGAAAAAGGACTGATGTAGCTCGGATTGGATTTTTTATTATAAATCCTATTGCATTTAACATTGATCTATGGGTCTTTCTAGAAAAAATGTAATAAATGGAGTTAAGTAATTTTAGTATTTATTAAATGTAATAAAAGATTCAATAGAATATATAATAGAAAATTCAATTTGAACATAATTTTTCGTTAATGACAATTTTAGTCTTATTAATATAGAACAGTGAAAATTTAAATCATATACGACTGTTTTTAGGCAATTTTGTGCTCTTATTTTAAAATTTTTGCATGTTGAGGATAAAAATGGCTGGAATTTGCTAAAATAGTCGAAAAAGTGCACCTATTTAAGATTGGTCGCATACATGTACACATGCATTTTTTTCTGTCATTTTAGCAAATTCGGATTATTTTCGCCCTCAATGCATGAAAATTAAAATTACAAAACAAAATAGATTTGTATACTAAAATTGCCACTCCGCCATATTTATAGGACTAAAATGATAATTTTTCTTTTTTGTTCCTCGAAGAAATGGATTTGAACATTGATTGAGGTCCGTTTTTCTTAATTTTATTTAAATTAGACATACTTAGAAAAAATCGAATCGATTTGCTAGTTTACTCACCCTCGTTGTGTTTCTTTAGAGCGATACTCAAGTACGTTATTGATTCCTTTGTAGCCGATGCCTGTGATCATGCCGCTCGGCTTTAACAACGTAAGTTTAACGATGCCATTGTCTATCTCCACCTGCAAAAATTGATTAATTTCATAGATTATAAATCACAGCAGCTTAAAAACCATTATACATCAACACCGTCTATCATGATTATATGAAATCGATGCAAAAAATTTAAGTTTTGATCATGATTAATCAACATTCGTAATGGTTTTACTTATGGTCAAAATATATGCCACAATTTTTAATTGTAGTAAATATTTTGATCTCACCGGCAGAAACAACGACTAACAGTTATTGCACAATCATGATTAATTTTAATTATGATAATTAACCAAAGTGAAAGGAGATATTTCTCTCTAGTGCATGAAGAGGTGAAGAAAAATATAACACAAAAGGAAGTCAAGTGAATGTCATTACTTTTATGTAATAGAAAAGTTGTACTTCATGAATTTTGGTCTTACATGGTTGTCCAAAACTTGGAGCTTGACTGGAGGTGATGACCCTTGATTACTCTCTGGATTTCTCCTGCAAAAGTGTATACTTCTTTATTAATCAATAGAGAATAAAGAAAGTAGGGGGAGAAAAAAGGCTACTCCAAATTTAATGGGTAAAAATGAATATTTTCAACCTCTTTATGCAACAAATATTTAATAATTTTTAATCATATTATTGAAAATTTTATTTTGATTCAACTCAGTTTAAATAAATTATATTTATTTTATGATTGATGTATATTTTAAGTAAATTGTTCAATTAGAAACATAGATCAAAAAATAAAAAAAATCACACATTTGATTGGTCCAATAATAGTCAAATTTGACGAGGGCTAGAATTTTTCTCATTTCATGGCGATCTTTTCTGCCTGCATCTATAAGAGAAATATGTACGTAGTATATATGTTTTTTTTTTTTTTCAGATTAATGAATTGGGCTAATTATTAGACAATCATTAACAAATAAGGGGTATTGGTACTTTTCTAAAGAGCGAAATGGTATTTATAATTATGTCGTACTTCAGAGAACTCATCGTAATTTATCCTAATAATGAATTAAAAATTCAAAAGTGGCAGGTTTCTGTTGTAATAAACTTCTCCACAAACTAAGATTACGTGGGCAAAAAATTCAAAGGCGGCAGGTTTCTGTTGTAATGAACTTCTCCACAAGTAGGATTAGTTATGAAAAAGAATGTGTCTTTTGTCCCAAGAAAAAGAAAAAGGGTTATGTGTGGTTGGACGCCTACTTTCCTATTCCTCAACACGACTGCAACTGCTCCAGTACAAGATAACCTATATTGTTCTGGAGACCACCACCTTAATTTCCAACTCCACGTATACGCCAATCAGAAATTACATTTGTTAGACGACTTATTAATTTTAGAAGGATATTTATAAATTTTCAAATAATAAACGAATATTTTATTATGATAAATTAAATCTCATAAGAGCCCGCAGTAATTTACTTTATAAATTTTCGTTTGGGAACAAATGATTTGTGTAGCACGAGGTAGTGGGCATTGGTTTCTTATGTTATGTGTAAATCTAAACTTTGAGTAGATCTAAGTGATGAACGATACTAGGAATAGAAAAGAGAAGAAGCAGTATTTGAGGAGTCTTGATCAATGGAACATGAAGCAAGAAATGTGTAAGAGAAATTTCAGAGGTAAAATATATACCTGTGTGCATGGATCTTGGTGCTGCAATCGACTAGCAAGAATATGATCACAAGACATCCTAGTATTGACAGCCCTCCACCCATCTCCATATTTGCCACCACTAATCACCCTGTAATTGCACACACAACATATATATGCAGCAAATTAATTTAAAACCCCAATCTCTCCATACCGGGCATGGAACTCTCGTAATAAAAGACAACCTTTTTCCATGTTTCACTTGCATCTAAGAATTACATAAAAATTTTACGACAAAATCCACCGTGCATGATTATAACATACGACCCTTTACACGTTCCATTCGGCGACTATGTATTTTAGCATATCGAATATGTGGATAAACTGAAACAACCGAGACGAGAAACTACAGAGAATCAACATCGGAAAACACTAAACAAGAGTACCTGAGGGGACGTCGACGAAGGAACCCCGAGCAATTAATCCAACATATATATATATGTATCACAAGGTGGTTAATTAGCTGCTTTTATCGATCGATGGAGCAGTTGAGTCCTTGCAGGATACGTATAAATAAAGACACAAAAGAAGTAATAACTAAGAATGTTTTATAAGACTCCTGCAGTAATTCTTGTTAGTAACACAAACTGCAGCTCCAAGTCGGGCAAGAACTCTTTGTTTAAGCCTTTGAAATACCAAAGACATATATATGTATATATATATATTATGAGGATAGTGAGGTGGTAAACGAAATCCCATCAAGACTTGGAATATTTTTGACTTTGGGTTTATATTAGGTATGTATTTAGGATGTCTGAATTCGCAGTTTGAAACACGTTTTATTCATATTAATTTCTGTAATATATAGCAAAATTAATACACAAAAAAGAGAGAATTGTGTAGAAATTTTTTACCTAAATTAGATTTTGTCGAATCAAACCAATCATAGAACAATTGTGCTGGTACACTCGATCGATCACTTTTCTTGAACTATATATCGATTAGACGATAAATATATTACAATTGTTGTATAATTAATTTAAATCCGATGAATTGTGTATATATATACACGTAGGTAGCAGACATTGAGGAATTTGATTTTTCTCGGAAGATTAGTGAGTTTAATGTTAATTTGGTGTAAATAATGTTGTAAGTGGAATAGAAGTCTAAGAAAGCACCAAATTTGTCAAATGTTATCTGGAAGTCTGCCTATTGGTGGAATTTGGGTTGCTGTTTAGGCGAGTTGGGCGGATTAACTTCGGCAGCGTCCCAGTTAATTATTTCTCCTCAATATATTTATATATATATAAACCTTATCTTTCCAGAAGGAAAATTGTTTATTGTAAGAATATATAATTTTATCCAAAATTGTTTTAAGAATATATATTTCACTATTCTCTAAGTAGACTAAATATTGAATTTTATACAAATTAATAAAAAGTAAAAATGTTTAGGAATTTACTTTTTATTTTTCATTCAAGATTTAATTTAATATCATATTCCACGTCCACATTATACAGAAAGGAGAGTATTACAAGTCAAGGCATGAACAATGTTTTCTTTTCATCAGTTCGTGAAGTACATTAGTAGTTATTTCTTAATAATAAAATTTACTATTTAAACAAGATTTAATACACCAAGTACTTCTAACATTCTTAATTGATGACGGACATCCATAAATAGGTTTTTTTTTCACTATTGTGATCAATTTTGTGTTTTCTTGATTTTATAAATTATATATATATGATATTATATACAATTGGATCATAATAAAAAAAATATCATATTTTCCTAAAAAAAAAATGTTGTAAGAATATTTTCATCTTTCAAATAGATCGAGGCTTTTGCATAAAGAAAGAGTAGGTGTTATAATAATCCATGAAGTGAAATTTATAAATTTTAATTATTGAAAATTCATTGATTTTATTTTAAAAGAATTAATTAACTTTCACATATTTGAAATTTGAATAAAAATATAATTTTTAATCATAATTAAATTAAATCCGTGCAGAGCACAGGTTATATTCTAGCTGTGATATATTCATAGGTACATCAAAATTTATGATTTCGTATTTAATTACCTAAATTTCCATGTTTGCAGTCAACTTACAATATTTCTTCTCGAAAATTGGCTGCTAATAATTAACATTAATTTTATTTAACCCTTGACTCAATAAACTGATTTTCCGACAATGGAAAAAGGGACTCCCGTTTCCTCGGGAGCTCTGTTTCCACTCTTATAATTTTCTCTTTGTAATAAAAACATGTTTTCAAAATGTACCAAAACATGTGTGGCAGACTTTCTTTACCCAAAAAACAAAAAAACAAGAGAGAGAATTTAAGGTCATGTCATTGAAATTGACACCATTTTTCCAAATTAAAATTGGACGATGATTAGTCAGAATTGAAATAGTGAGAGTCGTGAGAATGATTACTTGTTAAATTATTTTTTCAATTAAATCCATTTAGAACAACTTAAACTATATATTATTAATTGAAATAAATCAATTATAATAATTCCTGTTGAATATCAATATTTAACAAAAATCATTAAAATTAATCATAGCTATAGTATCAAATAAATTAAATCTAACCAATCAAAAATATCAATTTCTAACAAAAATTATTAACATTAATCATACCCTAATTTAATAATATCAAATAAATTAAATCGAACCAACACCTACTATGCAATAAAAACAACATCTCAAGCATAAGACGGGGTTCAAACCGCCAACTAAACTAAGCCTTATTGACTAGGACAATATTTTTAAAAGAAAAGTAATCTGGGCTTAGGGAAAAAAAAGGAATAATTTCTACTTACTCAGTTTTTTAATTAAAGAACATATCTCGTCAATTATAATTATTAGAATTTAATTATTATATTTTAATCTTTTATTAAAATTATTTTACGTGTCGAATACGACTGCAGTTATTACACTTTTATTTTTCTGTCTATATACATTCTAAAATATCATTTCCATTTCTTCAAAATTACTTTACACTCACTATTTTTAAGGGGGGAAAAACACTAAAATATTGATAAAATGATCGGACGGCTAACAATATATCTGACTGGATATATACAAATCAACGGATAAAATTGAAGTGATACACAACTATTGAAATAGAAGGGAAGCTGATCTCGCCTTCCTCCACATGTTTTGGATGGTGAAGGGACGTGCATCTCTCAAATTCAAGAAATACAATGATTCAAACTTGATCAACTCTGACTTCTATACAATTGAGGGTAAATTACAATCAATTTTTATAGAATTTGGCATAATTACGAATATTTTTTTATTATTTGTAAAATTGTTAAATTTTCTCTAATTTAATTAACTGCCGTCAAACAATTACCTCAATCCGATAGGTTTTCATCTATTTTTTATGGTGAATTGATCAAAATATCCTTATGGAATAAAAATTATAAATTTTTTTTATTTTTTATTTATTTTATTTTTTATGGACTAAGTAGGTATTTTTTTTATAATTTTTAAAATTCTTTCATCCACACCGTTTGATTTTTTATAAGTTTTTAATTTTTTTAAAAAATAAAAAAAATACAGTAAGGGCAAAGTTGACAATTTCATATCTCCATTCAAGAATTACATAATTTCATCGAATATTAGGAGGATATTTGTAATTTTTTAAACAATGAGGGGGTATTCATAATTATGACAAACTTTAGGGGAGGTCATTGTAATTTGTCCTATAATTTATGTATTAATTAAAATAAGTTTTACTCAAATAAATTATATGATGAATAGTGAATTATTCTTGTTATATTATATGATTAGTATACAATTTAAATAAAGCAGTTAATTATATGATAAGTATGGTGGATATTGTGTGTGAGCTGTATTTATTATTATATCTCAACATAATTTATCAAAATGCATTAGTAATTGATACATCGTGAATCATTTTTTTCTAAAGCCCAAACGCGTGAAAATGTATGAGGGTAATTTGAAAAAAGATTTATTTGACTTGCAATAAGCAGTAATAAGTCAATTAGGTGTAAGTATAGATTTTTTTTTCTGATTTTCTTTGTGAATATAAGCAAATTCGGTTAATTTTGACTAATGGAGGGACTTATTTGTCAGACGGAAACAAACCTCAGGAGTGCTAGATGTAATTTTTCAAACCACATGAAATCTACGTATAATTACACCAAATCTCAGGGAAGGAGAATCTAATTATCCCTTATTATAATTCGCCAGCATTAAATATATTTGGTTTGCATTACCTTATCTCGATTTTGAGCTGATTTAGCTTAGACCTTTCAGCAAGTCTAACGATTATCTATTCTAAGATTCCAAACTCCTCGATCTTAGACCCCGATAAAGAATTATATTTATAAATTTACTATTTTACCCTTTCGTTGGAATAACAAGTTGATCGCTATAAGCTACTTTTGGATTAACAAAAGGTAGGGACGTTTTGGTACCGTGGGTACCTTTTTCTAAATGTGTGTTATTGCCTGATTGGTAATTGGTTGGGAACTAATCGAATAATGCAAATTATCCCAAAAGTGCACCCATGCATGCACAAAGGTGGTTGCCGGCACGAGAGTGCGCGTTCACCCAAAAGGATTTGAAAATAATAATAATAATTTAGAAATAAAGAATAATGAAGATTTTTTAATATTTCAAGAAAATAAAGTATATATAATGGAGTTTGAATCGATTAAATTTCAATGATAGCTGAAGAGTTTGTTCGAGTCTCAATAAATGAAAACAAAATATAAAAATGCAAAATTAACAATTATCCGAGGTCCGACTCGTTATCCAAATAAAATTATACTTTTAGTCCTCAATTTTAAAAAAAAATTTAAAATAATCGCAAATTTGAGAAAATTCGACACATTTAATTTTATGATCATATTTTCGTAAAAAAATAGACGGCTAAGGACACATTCAATGCACGTGTTCGTTAGCTTGACTACTCACAAAATGATGGACATGCACATTGCATGTGTTCTTACCGTATATTTTTTAACAGAAACTTAGATATAGAACTAAAAGCGTCGAGTTTTTTAATTTTGGAATTTCATAAAGCATAGAAATAAATGCATTCAATTTTCTCAATTTTAACCATTTTGAAAATCCCGTAAAACAGATAACGAAAGGTATTAATTTCCCCTATCCTATAAAATTAAAAATATAATTTTACCCGTTATCACTGAGACCAAAGCTACGTCCTAACTAGATATATCGAAAAATGAATGTCGGGCCAGCAGAAAACTAAAGCTAATTAGACTCCGAGTCTAAAATTCTTAAATAATTATTTATTTTTATGATTAAATCGATAATAATCTGAGAAAAAAGGGATTATTCAGGACAGTCTGATCAATGACGTTGCAGTTTCTTAGCTTTTCACGAATATTGAGTTATAAAAAATCCATAATTAATAGTCAAAAGTCGTGAATTAAAATACCGTACAGGTTATTAACCTAATAATGTGGTGAACTAACAGGTCTTGATTCAGATGGAGTGGACCAACAACATTTTAGGCCACTACATAAAGTTATTAACCTAGACCCCCCAAATTTTGTTCATCTAGTGCTAATTGAACCAATAATTAATATACGTGTAATATAATTATGTGATTGACAATTTTAGTCTTTTATTAAGATCAGGTAACAATCCCAAGGCGTCCGTAAGGGGTATGAGGGAATCTATATGATGATGGAGATCCTAGGCACTTTAATGGGCAGCGAAGACTACGAGACGGCGGCCATCGCTCTACCAAAGTCTAACAGGAAATAAGACAACTCAAGGATCAAATCAAAGGGAAACTCCCGGAGAAGAGACCATGAGAACATTTCCGAGCCCTGTGGTTTAATAGTTTAAATTTATAAGTACGAAAAAACACTTAAGAATGTTAAATGATGAGCAAAATTGAATATTAATGTAAATTATTTTGCTAAGATCAGCATTTTTCGTTTAAATCATAACGAAAAAGGTTAGGTGTAAATAATTTTTTTTTAAATGTTAAATATAATCTCAAATTTTTTGGGGAAAATATAATTTCATACTTTGAAAAGAGGGCTAAAAGTAATTTAGCCTAAATTGAATCCTGAAAAGTACAATTGACTCAATCTTATCATATGATTGTCAAAAATCCCATCATAGGGGCTGAGAGATTTGTTAAAATTTAAATGGTCAAAATTGAGCAATCACAAACAAAAGAGAGGATAAGAATTGTGGAAAGGCAGGTTGTACTTGGTGTAGTGTTTTAGGGTGGGGCTTTCATGAATACCTATTCACTACTTGATACACTGCACACATTGTACCATTTCATTTAAGAAGTGGATATGCATATATAGACATGGATAATGTTGGATTCTCAGTGTAATGCCATTGGGTAGAATGCAGCTCAAATTTTATGATTATCCACATTTCTATGTTTTTTTGGGATAATTGTACTCTCTCACGAGATTTAGTATAATTATACGTAAATTCTTTATAATTCAAAAAATTATATTTCACACTCCTGCCATTTGCTTTGGTCTAATAAATAAGTTATTTTGTTAGTCAGAATTCATCAAATTTGTTGATATTAGTAAAAAAAATCTATATTGACTTAATACTGATTTATTACAGGTCAAATAAGTTTTTTTATGATCAAATTACCCTCGTACGTTTAATGCATGTGAGGAGGTAATATCTTTACCGTTGTAAGAATAGTTTAATCGAAAAAAAATTGTTTAACCTGCAATAAATTTGTAATAAGTTAATTGCGGGTAAATATTAATTTTAATTTAATTTTTTTGTTGATATCAATAAATTCAATGAATTTTGACTAGTGGGTGGACTTATTTGTTAGACGGAAGCAAACCTCAAGAGTGTTAGATGTAATTTCTCAAACCATGAGGAATTTCTGTATACTTACACCAAATCTCAAGAAATGAGAGTGTTGATATTACCGCTCTCGCCCAACACCGCCCCCCTTCCCAACAATTATTTTTTTCAAAGATGAAGTGGATCTCAAAAATAAAAGGTAGAATCTGTAATTTTGCATCCACAGGTTAGAAGAAAGGAAAAATGAACAATCTCATGTAAGGAAGGAGATGGAAGTGAGATACATATCTCCATTTTTTCAAAAAGAAAAATAATGTTTCAATGGAGGAAATTAATTGCAAACCAAGGGCATACTTGACATGACACCCATAGAGTTTGGCCTATATATATAGGCACTAATTCGATTTTGGTCCTTAATGTTTTGCGTCTTTGATATTGATTTCTAAAGATTTCATTTTTTTATAAAATTGATCTGGCCGTTAGTTTAACCAATCCAAATGGACAGCTATCTCTCGTGCAAATTGAATTGAAAGGAAAAATTGGCCTTTGCTCCCTTCCATATATACGACTGACGATTGATCAGTTTGAAAAAAATAAAATAAAATAAAAGGAGAGTGCAACCTCTTCTACTGAAAATCATGGCAAGTCAAAGAGTAGTAACTAATGTCAAGAAATGGGCCAAAAATTTCAAAGTTGATTATACATGTATACTATTTCTGAATTTTAACTCTTAATTTATATATATATAGTAGAAAAATAAATATAAGTGTGAAAGGTGTGCTGACGAATTAGTGCGTAGGACATGATTGTGAAGTTTAATGAAACCCATGCATGAAATTTCAACTGCTACATAATAATTTCTTCATTATTATATCTCAAACTTGTAATTTAAATCATTTAATGACATATAAAAAATAGAGATAATTACACTTTTTTTTCTCCTAAAATTTAGTATAATTACATATAAATTTTTTGTGATTGGAAATTACATGTAGCACATCTGAGATTTGCTTTTGTCTAACAAATAAATCCCTTTGTTAGTCAAAATTTACTAAATTTGTTAATATTAACAAATATATATATATAAACTGATATTTATTCTCGATTGACATATTACAGGTCAAACAATTTTTTTCCAACTGTACTACCCTTATAACGGTGAAAAACATGTATTAACGCGTAAAGACGTGTGAGGGTAATTTAGTCAAAAATTATTTAACCTGTAATAGATCAGTAATAAGCCAATCAGGGGTAAAATGTATATATATATATATATATATATATTGTTAATATCAATAAATTTGGTGAATTTTGACTAACAAGACACTTATTTGTTAACAGAAGTAAATCTAAAGGGTACTAGATATAATTTTTCAATCACACAAAGTTTGTGTAATTATACCAAATTTTAGGAAAAGAAGATAATTATCCCAATAAAATATGTATAATTATGTTTCCAAGATAATCTGAATTTCAGGGCATTACGCGCATATACCAACTTTGAGTGACGTTGCATGAGACTGGTCTTGTTAGATCTGCAAGAAAACAAGATCCCTGCATGAATTTCAAGTAAAAAACAATCATATTATCCCCCAATTTATCAGGATGGTTACATAATTTATTATGAAATAATTGAATATATATTGAAATAATTAATTTTTGAGCAGGTGATTTTAGGGGGGGGGGGGGGGGAGTTATTATAATAATGTTTGGATTCATAATTTTATAATTAATTATAAAAATATAAACTATAGTTAAATTTTAAAATTTAACTTTATTCTTAAATTAACTTAAAAATGTTAATAATATTTGATGAACATAATAAGAAATTCTAGTTTTTATCACAATGTGATTTGATGAAATTTAATCTAAAAGTTAACTATATAAGAAATTATGTTTGTACTCAAGTTACAAGTTTAGTCCTGTTCAATTGTAAGCCCAAACGGGCACTATGAAAAATAAAAGAAAAAAATACAAGCAATCCTCTTATCATATTGCAAATGAATAAAATACTCCGAAAAAATAAATAGTAATTTACATTCCTATACTTTTTAAATACGATAATTTACTCCCCTATGATTTCTAAAATAAAGCAATTTACCTCCCTGTATAAGGAGGTAAATTGCTTCATTTTAAAAAGTACACGAGGGTAAATTGCTATATTATTTTTATAGGGGGTAATGTGCTCATTTTCAATATCACATGGGAATAAATTGCTATTCACCAAAAAAAATAAAAATGTTCACCATAAAAAATAAGTGAATTATACTTAACCTCCTTTTCAAAATGTGAACTTGACACTCTACTCCTAACAAAATTTTCAACTTTTAACTTTCAAACGAATAACTAAAACTAGTACCATACACTGTCCACAATCAACCCATGAACATACTAAAATTTTGAGTCAAACACCTAAATCAAGTATCATAAACCATCCACCATCATCTTATAATAAATCCTCCAACACATTGAAAAATGAGGATAGTCATGAATCAAGTACTATAGATTGTTCATCGTCAGCCTACTATAAGCCCACCAACGTATTAAAAATTGATTGCCCAGACACTGAATTAAGTATTATGAGTCAGCTAGCATTAATCTATAATAATCTCATAGAAAAATGACGAACTCTATATTTTTAACAAAATTTTCAACTTCTAACTTTCAAACGAAAAACTAATTTGGTTTTATTTCGAAAAGTAAATTTCCAGTTAACACTATTCTAAACTTATTATAAACTTTTTTGTTTAGTCAAATTTCATTGAAAATGCACATTTTTAATGTAACGGCTTAGTTTACTGAAAATACACTTCTCAAATCATCCTTCTACCGAAAAAGAGAAAATTAAAAATAATATTATCATAACATAGGAATGATTTTTTATATTAAAAATTTTATAGGGGGATTTTTTATATTTGATATATCACAGGAGGTCAAAATGAATTTATCCCCATTAAAAATACTGAAAACTGAAAATAAAAATAAAAATAAAAATAAAACCAACCCTCCCCCCCCCCCCCCCACCCATATTAAATGATTTAATTAGTATACTATGATATTGGTGAGAATAGTGAAATTTGGAACACATCAAAAAGTTCCCTCTTCCGAATCTCTTTATTTAGCGAAACAAAAACTACAAGAGATGAAAGGCGTACAACTGCGAAAGACGTACCAATCCCTTTATAAACAATGTGGACATCATTCGTTTCAATTATTAGTAGAGAAAGGACCACTTTTAACAATGCACAAATTTTAGGCTGTGTTTGAATTGAAAACTTTGTTAGAGTTTAACAAAAACAAGTTAAAATGGAAGCTTTCAATGACTCCTACATTTGGATAAATTCAAATCCATATAAAATACTATATATATATATATATATATGAAATGATAATACACACATTATTATTTTGAGATTACCTGGATAAATGTTAGAAATGTAAATTTGTTTGAATTTGATTTGTTATATAAATATTTCGTAGGTATTCTATTTTAATATATACTATAATATTATTCTTATCGTTTAAAAAGTCAACATGATATGACAACATGTCGTGTTATGTTCTATGTATAGCTCAAGACATTAGCAATGATGATGTTTAGAAGTTGAAATAGTATAAAACTAAAAATTGGCTTTTCAAAATAAAACCAAACACCCTATTTTGCATTATTTTTTTTATGATTATGGTACATTAGAAAAAAATTACTATTGGGCTATAATATTAATGATTATGGTTAAATCCTGATGAATAGTTATTATTAACCACGATCAAACAAAATAGATGCAAAAAAAAATAAATTTTGCACCATAAAAATAAATTATTTGTCACAGCTAAGAGTTATGATAAAAGTATTTATCATGGCAGATGTTTTAGCCATCCTTACAGAAACTATAACCAACAACCATCGAGTGGTAGTGATCAATGCTTATTTATTATAATTATTTATATTAACTATAACAGTTAACCATAACTGAATATTATATTACTTGGAGTAGTATAAATATTAATTTACCTTGATTATTATAATATAAAAAATAATTCATTTTCTTGTAGTATCATATAATTGTTCAATTACTGTCGAAGAGCATTTGTGTTATAATTTCTATAAAATAATTGAAAAAAAAACGTACAAATTCAATGTTATCAACAATAAATCAAGAACATTAATATTCAAATTTTGTTTTAATTTATTTTATTTTATTCATAAATTAGAGTAGCATTTATGTTGATGTCCCATGATGAAAGAAATAATAAAAAAATAAAACACAAGGGGAAGAAAATGAAAACCCCCCACCATTATTATGGCTAGGTTTCTTCTCTTCCTTATCTCCTCTCTGTTCCGCTCTTGAAGCTCGCGCCATCTTCACAAGCCCTTTTCATCACTCTCCCTCTCTTCTATTTTAGTACTAATCTACTGTACAAAAATTCAAATTTAACTCACGAAAAATGACGCAAAAAACCAAGCAAATCCATGACTTTCAAGATTCAACTCACCCACTTGCAATGATCCATGTTTCTTGAAACAATTGCCCACAAGAAATAGAGTACAGGAAGAACCCTCTTGCTGAGACAAGGAACGAAGAATTTTGAAAATGAAAAGAGATCGTGATCGTGGAAAGACAGACGCGGCGGCGGCAGCAGGGAAAGCGAAGATGTGGGCGGAGCAGCAGCCGGATGCGGGTATGGATGAACTATTCGCTGTTTTGGGATACAAAGTGAAGTCTTCGGACATGGCGGATGTTGCAGAGAAGCTGGAACAGTTGGAGATGGCGATGGGCTCCACCGCGGAAGATGGTTCTTCTGTCCTCTCCACGGATACTGTTCATTACAACCCGTCTGATCTTTCCGGGTGGGTCGAGAGCATGCTGACGGAGCTCAGCAGCTCCGGTGGCTACGACTTGGGTCCGAACCCAATTGGAATTTCAGGTGAATCTTCCGGCAATCTTATTAGCTTTTCAAATGATGATGACTTGAGAGCAATTCCTGGTGGGGCTGTTTTTGGTGACAGAAAGAAGGAGACGTTTGATGACTCCGAGAGTAGTAGTAAGAGGTTGAAAACGAAATCTTTTGCTGGATCTGAAATTTTTCATGAAAATGGTTCTCTGTCCGTGGCGGCGGCGGAGGAGGAGGAGGAGGCGCGCCCCGTGGTGCTGGTGGATTCGCAGGAGGTGGGAGTGAGACTCGTCCACACTTTAATGGCCTGCGCGGAGGCTGTTCAGCAAGAAAACATGAAAATGGCGGATGCGCTGGTGAAGCACGTCGGGATTTTAGCTGTTTCTCAAGTCGGAGCGATGAGGAAAGTTGCCACCTATTTTGCGGAGGCTCTGGCCCGAAAAATTTACAAGATTTACCCGCAGGATTCTCTTGAATCATCGTATTCCGATGTTCTGCAGATGCATTTCTACGAGACGTGCCCGTACCTCAAATTCGCGCACTTCACTGCGAATCAGGCGATACTGGAGGCTTTTTCCGGAGCAACAAGAGTTCATGTTGTGGATTTCAGCTTGAAACAAGGGATGCAATGGCCGGCTTTGATGCAGGCTCTCGCTCTGCGCCCTGGAGGCCCGCCGGCGTTTAGGCTTACTGGTGTCGGGCCGCCGCAGCCTGATAACACCGACGCTTTGCAGCAGGTCGGGTGGAAATTAGCTCAATTGGCGGAGACAATTGGGGTGGAATTCGAGTTCCGTGGCTTTGTAGCCAATTCTTTGGCGGATATTGATGCAAATATGCTGGGTATCAGGTCCGGGAATGTGGAGGCTGTTGCTGTGAATTCCGTGTTCGAGCTTCACCGGCTGTTATCCAGGCCCGGAGCAATAGAAAAAGTCCTGAATTCAATCAAGGCAATAAACCCGAAAATCGTGACGATCGTGGAGCAGGAGGCGGACCACAATGGGAATAATTTCTTGGAACGGTTTAACGAAGCGTTGCACTACTACTCCACCATGTTCGACTCGCTGGAGAGCTCCGGGCCGACGCAGCCCGACAGCCAGGACTTGGCTATGACGGAGGTGTACTTAGGGAGGCAGATATGCAACGTGGTAGCGTGTGAAGGGGCGGAGCGGGTGGAGCGACACGAGACGCTGGCACGGTGGCGGCGGAGGATGGAGTCTGCAGGGTTCAGCCCGGCCCACTTGGGATCGAACGCGTTCAAGCAGGCCAGCATGCTGTTGGCGCTCTTTGCCGGCGGAGATGGGTACAGGGTAGAGGAAAATGAGGGGTGTTTGATGCTGGGGTGGCACACTCGGCCGCTTATCGCCACCTCCGCGTGGCGGCTCACGGCGGCAGAGTAGGGTGGTGAATCAAGTCGGGCTTTCTACTGAGTTGTGGGCGGGCTCAGAACGCGCTGACTGCCACCACAACCACACGTACGTAGTGGTTGGGTTGAGAATGAAATGAGGGGAGACACAGATTGAGAGAGACAGGCCCGAAAATGAGTCAAATCCTGTCTTTTCACTAAGTCAGCTTTTCCATTTTTATTAAATTTCCACAGTTTCTTTAAAAAGTTCTTGTAATAGTTTTTTTTTTAATTTTTTTTATTAAGAATCTGTTTTACCTTTTTAGGCTATGTATCTCTTGGTTTTCATCTTTCCCTTTTTTTTTTTTTTTAACTTGTATAAATTTTTCTTTAAATAATATAATTTTTATATACATAATGCATATATATTATATAGAAAAAATACATAATTTTTTTTATTTTTTATAAAATTATAACTACATTCTCTAAGATTATAATTATAATTATAACTATATCCTCTATTTACAAGTAAAATTGATATAAATATTTTTTAAAAAATATTACACAAACACCCTTCAAAAGGCGCAGCCTTAGCTTTACAAAAATCATTAACTTTATGGATGGGCGGAACTAGAAAATATTTTAATTTAATTTTCTCACTCTTAAGTGGCAAAAACTCTTTAGTGGGATTATATTTGGTTATATCAAATTAATCACATTTTAAATATAATTATATTTATTGCATAATCACTCGATCGATTATATGAAAGTGTAATGTATTTATTATATAATTAATTTTTGATATAACTGATTTCAACAAATTGGATTCTCCTTGTAGTATGCCACATGAAACTTAGTTTTATTCGTGCTCATATTTGATCGGAGAGTGACTCAACCAATTTCATGATTATTGGTATAATATTTATCATATAATTAATTTAATTTATTCTGAATTTAATAAATATTTTCCTAATGGAAAATCAAGGCAAAAACAAACTTATCTTTATTCAACTTTACTTATTTTCTACCAATTTAAAAAAAATATAAAATATAAAAAATTTAGATTAATATTCTACTTACTCGAAGATCCAAACCCACAAGTGTAATAATTTATACAGTTCAACGAGAGTGATCAATCAAATACTAAGTAGGATTTAGGCCACACATCCAAAAGGTTGTCGATTCGAGTTCCAAGCATTTGATACTAGTAGACTCAAGTCGGAATGTTGAGGCAACACAATCAAAAAGTTGTGAATTCTGATCCATGAATGTAGGTATCTAGTCTATTTTCATAATAGTTTCTTGTGTTTTTTGTTTTCTTTTAATATATTCGTTGATTTGGAATTATCAATTAATTAAGTTAATTTTTGAATTTAAATATATTGAATGATATAATTAATCGAATCATATAAATTTCTTTCTTAAAGTTAATTATGCTCATTGAGTAGAGATCAAATATTACTAATTTCAGGATTTTCTTGAAAAATTTTCAATCATTGTAGTGCTGCTGGATTTCGATAAATATCAATTACATCAATCAATAAATTCAAATTCAATACATAATTAATTTAAATCAACGATTAAATTGAAACAAGATAAATTAACAATAAATTATTTTAAAAATAAACATATACTCATATTCGTAGACTCGAAACCTTACCAGTCCAGCAAGATTTTATATTACACCTCCATTGCTTGTCCAAATCACTTATCTGTCTTCCTAGGGAATCATGTCGTGGATTCTAAGGAAAGGGATCTTCACCCTGGCTGTCCTTAGCGATTAATCCAAAATTATCTGAATTAATTAATTAGAATTTTAATATAAAAAACGATTATCTCTTTCAGTCACTGGCCTGCAATTGGTACTATTTTTTGTTAATATGCACATTTGAGCATCTAAAGCCTGCACATAAGGATAAATTTCATGTAATAATTGTCCCAAAAAATTTCAAAAAACAACAAAAACGCATTTTGGGTCTATCGATTGATTGCCCGTCGTTGATTTGAACCAGTACGATAACTTACGGAACTAGAAGAAATATAACATTTAACTATAATAAATTATCATAATTAGTAATAAATAATTATAGTAAGTATTCATTGATCAAGATCACGCAACGATTGTTGTCTATGATTTTTGCGAATATGGATAAAAAAGTCATTGCACATCTATTTTTTATATGGCACTATAATCATGACAACAAATATTTTTCATAGTAAATAAATTAAATTTTTGCATCGATTTTATATTCATAATTGATAATAGTTATTTACACGCCCTGTTGTCCATAACCATTAAAAATGTAGGTAGGGCTGAGAAAATAATCAGACTATTCAATACTCGATTGAAATCGACCAATAAAAACTCATTTAGATAGAATTGTTAAATTTTACAAACCAAACTTGAACAAAAAGTTTTGCTCGGTAAACTTTTGAGCTCGGCTCGAGCTCGAAGCGATTAGTGCAAAAATAGTAAAATATACTTAAAAATATCAAACCAACTTCAAACACAATCTTTGAAGCTCGATAATAATTCAAACAAGCTGAAAAATAATATGTTTGGTTCAGTCGAATCATTTACCATCCTAAATATAGGCAATAGTAATTTCTTTTTTCTAGTGCAAGGTCTTGATTTCGAATTTTATGAATATATAGATATTAATATTCTTTTTAGTTTGATTACATTTAATTGTTTTTTATGATTAAACTCCTTAACATTTTATTATGTTATAGTGATGACCTAATTTATTATTTTCTAACTTTTTTTGAGTAAATTGATTTTAATTACATCATACTTAAAATATTTAATATGCACTAATTTTTAATATTAAATATATATAATTCGAACTCATAATGGAATCCCACCTCGCTTACTAAAATGGGCCCCGTTGGTGTAATTTTATATTTCATATTCAATCAATTTTGAAAAAATCTCCAAAGGGTATTATGATAGGATTAAGCCGTCAAATGATGCTACTTTTGAGTTGATTAAGACATTTTTCCCAACTCTATTTAAGCTGATTATGACAATTAACTGCTAATTTTATTGGATGATATAATACTGCATAAAATTTCAATTTCTTTGCTAATTAATAATAATAATTAAAAAAAAAGCACTAATGATTTATCGAAAAATTAGAAAAACATCCTATCATTGACACAATAACACTACGTAAATTAAAGGGTTTTAATGTAATTTATCTCATATGATATTATAAATGAGCAAATTATTCTCTTATAAAAAAAACAGTAATTTATCCCGTGTTTTTTTAAAATACCCCCAGTTTCCTGGACAGGGGATAAATTACTTCATTTAAAAAAAATATAGGGGGTAAATTGCTAATTTTTTTCATAAAGGGGTGATTTGCACCTTTACAATATCACAGGGGGTAAATTGTATTTTTTCCTAACTAAAGGGATAATTACACTTTCATTCTTTAAGATTTGATCTAATTACACGCACATCTTATGTGATGTAAAAGATTATATCTAGTACCACTAAGTGTGTTCGTTTAACAAATAAATTCCTTTATTAGTAAAAAATTATCAATTTGCTAGTGTTAGCAAAAAAAAATAGAATGAAGAAATGTATATTTACCACCGATTGACTCACTTATTGCAGGTTTAATAAGTATTTGCTAACCAAAATACCCTTGTAAGGGTGAAGATAACATGCATAATTGTGTGAAGATGTATGAACATAGTTTGGTTAGAAATGATTTGTTAGACCTGCAATAGGTAAGTAATAAGTCAATCAGGTATAAATATAGATTTTTATTGAACTTTTTTACATGTGGGTACTAAATATAATTTTTTAAATTATAAGAGATCTACGTGTAGTTAAACTAAACCTCAGAAGCGAGCAGCTTAACTATCCGTAGACTAAAATAATTGAGCACTTTATAGACCAGCCGGTTTTGAGAATACCTATTATATACCAAATGGAATCCACAGCAACATCTGCCTTCAATACAATTTTACGAAACTTTTTGCATCATTTTTACCGATTAAAAAAGAAATATATTAATTTAACACCACTAAGAATATAAAATACAATTCATGGACTAACTAATTCAAAAGTATTCTTAATTTTCACAGAAAAATTCATACAAAATTAAAAAAAAATAAGCATTCTTGAAAACTGAAAATTGAAGTTGGAAACAAAACCAAAAAAGCCTTAACAAAAACAACCCATCAAAGAGGCAATGTATGATGTAGATTTCTCAAAAATGAACAGACATGATGAGGACACGCATTTAATAGGATCTTGGGACAGTGAACCCAAGATCAACCCATGTGCATCATGTTCGACTGCATGCAATTATTTGTCCAAAACAACAACTTGAAACCTGGAAAAAGCATTGTTCCCATTTCTTGCTTCTAACAACTTTGGGGACCCCAAAAGATTAGGACACATATTTATGTGCTGTCCAGGCAAACAGGAATAGTCCCTCTTGCCCACAACAACAGTTTTCTGCCTGCCCTAAACCAGATCCCACATGCCTATTTCCATCTGATATTGGACATGAGGGCTCCTATAAACTTTTCCAATCAAATCCATCAATATATGTTTTCTTACAATTAAATTTAGAAATAATTATATTTATGCCCCTAATTTATAGATTATTTATATAAATTATTCTTGCTTTTTCTATAATAATATAAATTAACCACTCCTGGCAGTTAAAAAAGCAGAGGTGCTTGTGTAATGGTGTTAACGTTTTTGGGGGTGTAAGTATAATTTTTTCAAAAGTATGGATGCTTTGTGTAAATGAAGTTAGACATTTTTAATGGGTGTAAAAAAGCAGAGGTATTTGTGTAATGATGTTAATATTTCTGGAGGTGTAAGTATAATTCTTCAAATCTTAAAGTAAATCTTAATATTAAATCATTACACAAATAAATCTTAAAGAAATATTATACTTTTTAAGTATTTTTAATTTTTCAAAAGTATGGATAATTTATGTAAATAAACTATAGGTCATGGGGGTAGGTATAATTATCCTTATATATATATATAGATATATATATATGTGTGTGTGTGTGTGCGCAACAAAATACTGAGTGGTAGCTTGAAAATGATCGCTAAGAACATATATTAAGTACTAAAAATTTTATTTTGTTAAAATAATAAATTTTCATAAACTTAATGATTATAAAAAATATATTTAAATTATTTATGGTGGTAAATCATCAGTTGTTAATAATAAAAAATATAATATTAATAATAAAATATTAAGTGATAATTTTATAGTTGTGGCAAAAAATATATATATTAAGTGACAATAAGTAATATCTTGTCACGGTATTATTATGAGTGCACGACTTTTTGTCATTATTTTTTATTAATAAAAACTTTTATAAAATAATAATATCTATTAGAATCATGAATTACATTACCTTGCTTTTTTTTTTTTGGGGGGGGGGGGGGGGAGGGGTAGTGTATATAATTTATATAATTAAAACAATAACATTTTTAATATAATTAACTGTGTGTGGGCAAACTTAATTTCGATAAAAAAAAAATTCTCTTTTTTAAGAGTTCGTAATGTAATTAGATGAATTTAGACAGTCGCTGGATTTAAATTTTGGGTTTGCAAGAGGGGAAATTCTTATTCAAACTCAACAAATTGAAACTAATCACACCTCAAAGTACAGTATAGGGTAAATTACAATCACCATGTTTGGTCTCATATTTTTACATTTTTCGAGATAAAATAAAATGTATTCGATGTTTGTTTTTGTGTTTTTTACACTTTATTTGTGTGTTTTTTTAAAATTTTTCAACTGTCTATATAATATAAAAGAGACATGATTTGACAATGAACAGTATTTTTAGACTCCAAAAAATACAACATTAAACATACAATATTTATATATAAAATAATATATAAAAGAGATATGATTTAACAATGAACAGTGATTTTTATCTGTCAAATCCCAAGATCAAACATACACCACTTATTTTAAAATATTTTTGCCTCTCTCTATCTTCAAAACACCAAAACAAAACACTTAAAACACAAATCCAAATACTAGGAAGGAGTTTTTCTTGAAATTTGACATAGTTACGAATGTCATCTTATTATTTGAAAAAACCATCAATGCCCCCTGATATTTGATGAAATTATGTAATTTTTAAATGGAGTTTAGAATTGTCAGCTTTGCGCTTGTTGGATTTTTTCTTTTAAAAAAAAAAGATTGAAATTGAAAAAATATCAAATAAGATGGATTGGAGAAATTAAAAAAATTGTAAAAAAAATATCCATTTAGTCATAAAAATATTTCAAAAAAAATTAAAAATAAGTAAAAATAATAATTTGTAGTCCACACTGCATTTTGGTCAGCTCACTATAAAAATAGATGAAAACTTAAAAAACAGTAATAGATTGGGCTAATTGTTCGACATGCGTTAATATCAATAGAATGAGTAATTTTCCATATAATAAAGAAGAATTCATAATTATAGATAATGCCAAAGTAGACTGGAATTTAGGGTTTATAAAGTTTTGGGACTTTTCCCACAGGAATCTGTTCATCTTGGATACTATATATTCTATTCCACCAGCATTTGAGAAAGACATATCAATATGTCAGGTGGTCCAATTTTGCATCTCCATCGCTAAATATTATTAGAGAATTGATGGGCTCTACATCATTCCATGCATTAATGTCTAATTTCAACATTAAATAATTCTCTTTGTCTTAATCCATAAATTGTCTATATTCTTAGGGCTAATTTTACCGTCCTCTCCTCAAATTTGATGTAATTACATGTAAATCTTTCGTGATTTTGACAAATTATATATAGTATTTTTTATATTTATTTCTGTCTAATAAATAGATCCCCCAATAGTCCAATTTACTGAATTTGTTGATATTAGCAAAAAACTTGGATGAAAATCCATATTTAGCCATGATTAACTTATTGTTGATTTATTGCAAGAACATTAAGATGATCTTTGTAATAGTTTAATTGAAATACTTGTATACTAAAATTAAATTTGAAAATAGTGTTTGTGATTTATAGTTTATGCATTTTGAATTTTTTAGACTAAGCTCATTTAAATTAAAAGTTATAAGCTTTTACTCACCAATTTTTGTAGTTTATTGGTAAAATTGTACATGTTTATTTATTTATTTTCAACACTTCAATTTTAATTTTTTTTCACTTTTTATTTTTATTTTCAAACACTTCAAATTTTTATTATAATTAAACTTATAACTTGTTCCCGTCGTAGAAACGGAAGTTATTGCAAACTCTCCCAAAGTTGAGTTTGAGCTCAACTCGATAGTTTTTGTACGAACTAGATTTAGATGATTGCATATATATTATCAAATATGAAACAGTAAATTCCAAATTGAATTATGGATAATTATATATACACCTCTTGATTTATGGTCTATTTATATAAATCATCCATGTCTGTTGAAAATTTACACGCACATCCACCAAAAATATCAACGTCATTACACAAATTAATTTTGAAAAATTACACATCCACCCCCAAAAAATCAACGTCATTACACAAACTATCCATATTTTTTAGTTGGCATGGGTAGTTTATGTAATTACTCGAAAAATAATAATAATTTGTGTAAATAAACGATAGATCAGGATGTGTAAATGTAATTATCCATTTAAATTACGAAAGATGCACTTAGACTTGAGTTAGGGGTGTCTGCAAAGACTTATTTTAAATATTTATCAGCTTATTTATTAAAAATAAACAAAAATAAGTACTTGTAACTAAAAAATATACTTTTGAACCACTTAAATTAAGCTTTTGCTATAAGCATCTCTCCATTAACGTTTGCATCCTCTTTGTGAAATTGTAAAACCTTTGAAGTTTGTATTAACCATTTCATCCTTAAACGCTCCAACTTTAATTTATTTCTCTAGAGTCTCGATTCCTCAACTTTTCTTCGCAAATACTCTCAATTCTTATTACAACTAAATTTATAATTTTTCAAATAACTTTTTTTCTACTACAAAGTACAAGTTTTTACGAACACCCCTTTAAGCTTTGCATTATAAGCATTTAATCAATCAACTTGCCAAATGGTACTGATATTGTTACTTGATTGATCATTTATCTTGAACTATACTAATAAGTATAATACACTCATCATATAATTTTAATACGTTCTAATCAAAGCCTATCCATACTAAAAATTCCCAGTTAAAACATAGGAAGTATCTCAAATTTTGAGAGTAGAGTCCGATGCAAGTCTAATGGCATAACCCTAAAGCATATAACTAGAGAACAAAACAGCATCTTAAGTAAGCAAACACACACACACACACACATATATATATATATATATATATATTTGTATGTGCCAGAACAAAACAGCATCTTAAGTAAGCAAACACACACACATACATATATATATATGTATTTGTATGTGCCCTTACTTCACAAGTGAAAGTATGGCAACTCTAGCAACAATCCCTTGTAATAAAACTTCGTCCCTCCAAAAACACTTGTCCATTTTCCACCACCCTAACTGCAAGATTATCTGCAATGCCGCAAACACATCCATTTCTCTTCCCCTCAGCCCACAAACCAATCGCCTCCCCAACTTCCATTTTCAAGAATACATGAAAACAAAAGCAAATAAGATAAACATAGTCCTAGATGCATCAGTCCCACTCCAAAACCCCATCAAGATCCATGAATCCATCAGATACTCCCTGCTCGCCGGTGGCAAACGCGTCCGGCCGATTCTTTGCCTTGCCGCCTGTGAGCTCGTTGGAGGGCATGAGGACACGGCCATCCCCATGGCTTGTGCGGTTGAGATGATCCACACGATGTCGCTCATCCACGACGACCTCCCGTGCATGGATGATGATGATTTACGACGAGGCAAGCCGACGAACCACAAGGCTTTTGGCGAAGAAACAGCAATCCTTGCCGGTGACGCCCTATTGTCCCTTGCATTTGAACATGTTGCTACCAAGACTACAAATGTGGCGCCTCAGAGAGTGGTTCAGGCCATTGCGGAGTTGGGTTCAGCCATCGGGACAGAAGGGCTCGTTGCTGGGCAGATGGTGGACATATTGAGTGCGGGAAAGGAGGTGAGTTTGGATGAGTTGGAGTATATTCATGTGCACAAGACATCTAAGCTTCTTGAGGCTGCTGTGGTTTGTGGCGCAATCATAGGTGGAGGAGACGGAATAGTTGTTGAGAGACTAAGGAAGTATGCAAGATGTATAGGGCTGCTTTTTCAGGTGGTGGATGATATCTTGGACGTCACAAAGTCGTCGAAGGAGCTGGGGAAGACAGCCGGAAAAGACTTGGCGAGCCACAAGGCAACATATCCAAGGCTGATGGGACTGGGGAAGGCCAAGGAGTTTGCCCAACAACTGGTGGGTAACGCCGTGGAGGAGCTGCGCCACTTTGATGCTTCGAGGGCAGCACCATTGTATCATTTGGCTGGTTACATAGCTTCCCGCCAGAACTAATCTATGATTGCTGGGTAGATAGATACTTGCTGAAATTCTAAAGAATGATAATTTGCAATATTTCTTTACTGCATCTTAGAAATGGAAAATTTCAGGCGATGTGAATAGCATCTTTGGTGAAACTTTTATGAATCGAGACAGTTCTTTCAACACCATTGGATTTGAATGCTACAATGTTATTTGACTATTTTTCGAAAATCAGAGGTGACAGAAAGAGGATGAACCCAAAGAAACCAACAGTAACAATCAAAAGCAGTAAAAGACTGATCAAAATTTTCTTCTAGCTATTACCAGGTCATACTGCTGAAAGGGTTGCACACCCTCAAACTCATTTGAAATTTACCAAAAATATTTTCATGTCATATTTTTGTACATTAATACACTAATTTCATTTAAGTTTTGCAAACATCAAAATTCCTACACCACAAGGTGGAAACTAGACATGTTTCAACTTGAACTCAGAGAGTACGATGTTATGTAACAGTGAACAACCTGTCCAACATGTATGTTGGGATACAACCAGAAGCCGCCAAAAAGTGCTGACTGCTGATGACTGTAGTGATGCCTCAACCTTCCACTTTCGACCGCCAACCCTCAATCACATCTTCCCGCAGAGCTCGTGTCTTGATGAAAGAATCCATGGAGAATATAGTCTGAACATCAAAGCCAAACAAGGTTCACAGCATCAACGTTTCAATTACATAGATATGACAAATGTATTGATGGACATATATATATATATGTATATTCTGTATATATTGGGATTTTCATTTCAAAGTCTGTAATGATAAGCATTAGTCGTTGTTTGGATGAGTATGATATATCAAACATGTTAGTGATTAACATGTTAAAGCAATAAATACGCCTGAGAGGCCACAAAGCAACTTGGTGCATATTAACCATACCTCCATATATGACTTCACATAGGTTAGTGAATCTGGGATAGACCAGTTCTTATAGTGTCCCAGAGCGATTTCTAGATGGTAGAGCTTAGGTGCAAGGGACAAATCTGCTGCAGATATCACTTTCCCATTGATAAATGGCCCCTATATGTGGAAGATTCAAAGGAACGAAGAATGTTAAGCACAATCTTGGATAAAAATGTCACCTAGATTTAATTTCCCTCGTCTGCCACTCTATCATCAAAGAATCAATTCATCCATAATGCCCTAATTGTAAGTATTAGGATGAAAAACGTCAAACAGAAAGTCATTTCACAGGGAATTCCATGAGTGACAAACATTAAGGTGCTAATAAAGCTAGTAAGAAACTGCATACAGTTCTTAATCCACTGGTGAAGTACGCAACTAAAACTGGAAATTGACAACAGAACAAGGAAATTAGAGATTTACAAATCTATTGCACATGAAAAAGGTTAGGAGTCATATATAAGAAGAGGCTCGTCCCGTTGAATCATCGAAAGGCTTTAGGCAAACCCTATTAAAGAAGTGGCGTACAGAAACTATCTGAACATCCTGTTCTTGTTCAAAGGCCACTCTACTATTTTCCGCATTCCATAAGCAGTTGTAACTAGATACATGACCATAATAATGGTTTTATGCCTTTGCTAACTATTAACATAGAAAAAGTAGTTGAGTCTTACACAACACAGACGCAACTAGAAATAGATAGCTCACATTTTCTTGAAGATAATCGTTGAAAGCAGTCAGCTCATTGAGTAATGCCTGCTCTGTTCCGTCATTGGAGTCTTTGCTTTTAAGAAACCCAATAAATGTGGAAAAAATCTTCGAACCACTACAAGTCGATCATAAAATAATATGAAAAGCTGTCGTCAAATATCCAATGAAATTCACATAATTTGTTAGAAGTTATTGATTACAGAGCAAAGTCTATATGTGCATCCATTAAGTCAGCATCATCACCAAATGACAACAGTTTCATTAACCCTGATAGACACAGTGACACAGCCATTGCTACAGACTCTAATTAATTCAAAAATGAGAATTGTGGATTTCTTTGTTTAACTCTATAATGATAATTGCAAAAAGTGCATGAATGGAGTTGGTTCCTCACAGTGCTCACACATGTTTGCCTTGGTGTAAAATTCAAAAATTTCCTGCATTGTGATGATGTGAAAGGTGCAAACTTTTGACACACGAAACTCAAGATTAGGTCATTGCCAACATGTGTTATAAAACAGTTACTCTTAAAATCAAGCCAAGTTGTGATCCTTGATAACAACACGCTGACTGAAATTGCTATTATAAATAATCTTGATCTAGGTGTAAGCATGACACTGCAATTTAATTGTAGGTGACAGGTTGGAGTGGCATCAAACAACGGACACTACACTCTAATAACCAGTACAGAGAAACCACCATAGTATCTAAAATCAGTCAACTAATCAAGCATGGTAAAAGCTATCGAGCATGACAGTGAAGACAATATAGGTACATTGAGAACTATTTACGAAATCCTTTTCTTTTTCTTATTTAAAGACAACTAAAATCCGGTATAAAATCATTCAAATGTCTACAATCTAGAAGAGCAACATGTCTGCAATTCACATGTGGGAACCTTTCTGAATTAGTTTGAAACTGTCCGAAAAACTTCAACCATGCTAGGAAACTCACATGGAGAAGTTTCAGGAATCAGCCTAGTTCCGCGTACTATCAAACTTGCAGGAGAAGTGTCAGGAATCAGCTAAGCATAAAACCTCTAGCTAATAAGGAACAAGGACGACAAGAAGCAATTGTACTCACACAAGTAATCCATCTTTACAATTACATCCTCCATTCAGAAAAAACAAAGAATACATAAGAAGCAAAAGAGTTAAGCACATTATGTATCATACACTGAAGCTTTCTCCGGTGGCGTTGCAAGTGGTGGATCAGGGAATTTTTCTTCCAGCGCCTGCGTTATAACATCAGAATCCGGAATCCACTTCTCGTCAAGCTTTATCAAGGGAACTTTACCCTCTGGACTTATGCTCAAGAACCTAAACATTATGAAGTACATAACAAAAGAAGCACAAATTCAAAATAAAATGTACTCTGTCTATATAACAAAATAATGAGCGCAAAATTAAACAGCACGGGATCCATTACCATTCAGGTTTGTTCTTCAAATCAACCAACTTCAAGTCATATGGAAGGTGCTTTTCCTCCAATGTAAGCAAAACTCTTTGCGTGAAGGGACCTGAAAACACAGTTTAGAGCTTAGATACAGCAGAAAACGAAAAGAAACAACCCCAAAACACATACCTGAAAAGGGCTGGGATGATAATTGAAGGGAAAAACTTAGGGAAAAAACAAAGTTGGTTTCTTTCTCATCAACAACCAATTACTCACAAAACCCATGACTAACATACACCAATTCTGAATTAATTATCTCTCGATTCTAAACCACATATCCTTATATTACCAAAACAGCAAACACCAAAAGGAATTCTTGATCATCATTTCTTCTATGCACCGAAAAAAAAAAAAAGAACAATCTTTATCTTCAAACAAAACCAAACTCTTTGGTGAATTCCTAGGACCCTTTAAAAAAACAGGACAATTTGGAGAAGACTAAAATCACTTACAGTCGCCAAGCTTGTTGGGAGTAGTGAGGGACTCCTTGGCGCAGACCTCAAGCGGGTCCGATGCTTTCGAGCACATTGCCATGCCCAGCCCGTTTTTAGGCCGTTTACCGAATCCGGGCACGGTTATCCTGGTGGTGAAATACCTCCGGGTGGGACGAGGGCGTAAAGCAAGGTGTTTAATGGTAGTAGAGAGTGCGGCTGCCGGTGGTGTGATTTTCGCAGTCGACATGTTCTGGAATTCTTGTTTCCTTTTTATCCTTCACTTTTCAGTTTTTGTTATGAATTGAAACGTCAAGAAGAGCGTAGAGTGACGTATGTGTGGCTGTGGCAAGGACTTGCTCGAAAACTCTATCTTCCTCTTCTGAAAACCTTCTGACCAATACGAAGGAGATCTCTCTAATTTATATTGGGAATAAATTACAAAAAACAATAATAAATTAAACAGTAGTAACGAGAAATGGAAAACAAAAACTGAAGTTAAAGTGTTTTAAAAATTACTTAATATTTATAATTTTATTAAAATGTTGGAAAAGTTTATAGGGAGCTATTTTTAATTTTTAACTTTTAACTTTTAACTATATTGTACGTAGTCGTATCAGTGTTGTGTCGTATACTAATTTTTTAAAATTTTTCATGTTGTCATATCTGTATCGTATCATGTCCGTGTCGGCCTGTTCGAGTCTAAGCATTATAGATTTTTGTTCAAGTCAAATTCTTCAAATTTATAGCGTTCAATATGGGAATAAGTCAAAAGACTCCTAAATTAAAGTTATTGAAGATTTGAGTCAACATCAAAGGAGATTAAAATGTCAAGTTCCACCTTTGAAATTCCAAAATTGAAGATTGTGTTTTAATGTGAAGAATCAGATGTTTCAAGTAGAGATTTTATACCCGCAAAAAATACAAATTAAATCAAAAAATCATTTGTAATATTTTCTTGTTTCAATAACATAAAACACAAAATTTGCGTCACATTGTTGGTTCTTATTTTACTTAATTTTTATTATTTTACAACACATTTAAGTGAGTAATTTGAAAATTTTTTATTCAATTCCTTTTTCCATTCGTTTAGTATACCATGAATATCATTCCATTTGTACTTTCATTCTATTCCTAAGTTAATTCTCTTCCCCCAAATTCAAGCGACATACCAATCATGGTCTTATAGTTATGCTCTTCTTTTTAGTAACACTATAGTACACAACTCACAATATTTTTTTTAAATGTTACTAGTTGTTATAGCATGTTGTCCCCACGAGTATGTAAAAAAAATTATAATGTGAGATGAAGATAACAAAAAAATAATGTGTTGGGTATCAACCACCAATAGTAAAGCCCAGGAATCAACTCCAATCATACTATTACAAAAGATAAACGAGTTTGAAACCCTTATACAATTATTCAACAGTATAAGAATAAAGAATAAAGATAATTACAGATCTATACCAACAAAAATATATCTATATTGTAAATAATATAGCAATTAAAGAAATAAAGAAAGATAGAAGATCTTAAGCTCAAAAAGTCAGATTCGGAAATAACAAACCCAAACGCCACAAAGGCTTGCAACCTAACTCATGATTGCTTAAAATACAGAGCCACAAAGGCACATATCAACTTAGAGTCACTTAGGCACAGATTCACTAAGGATCATTATCAACCACAAATATTAGTTCACTAAGAACTTTTAATCGGGAGCATAGAGAAGGAGATATTAGAGTGTAAGATTTCATGTCCAATTTGAACCAAAATGCGGATACTTATAGATACTGGCCATTAGTAGCCGAAGGGAATGATTGAGAAAAGAGGCGATGAAGGGAGAAACGAGAAACGGCGGAAGAGAAACCAAGACCAGAGTCAGAAGGAGGGAGAAGGCATAGAATCGGGGCTTCAGGAATTACTGGGAGAGAATGAGAGAGGCATCTTATTTAAAGTAGTATCGGGTCGGATTGGTGGGCCAGTAAGGGAAGTGGGCTTGGAAAATTGATATGGGCCGAGAAGCTAAGTGGGTCAAGATTTTTTATCCATCCAGTGTGATGGGCTTTGGGCCTTAGCCGAATTTGGGGCACACAATTTTTACATTATGAAAAAACAGTGCAGGTGAGGAGAAAGAAGAAAAAAACGCCAGTGAAAAAAATGTGAGGTAAAGTGAAAGATAAAATAAATTAAAATTATGAATTTATTGAAAATATGGAAGTTTGTGAGGAAAAAAAACATGGTATGAAAAAAAAATTAAATTATAGTTATGAGTTTATTCATTAAATATATAAAATTTTATGAGGAAAAGAAACATAGAGAAAGTGAGAGACAAACATAAAGTAGTGGATTGAGAGAGAAAAAAATTATAATTACGATATTATTAAAAAAATTGAAATTACTATTCTGACTAAATTTTTTTAAGGAATAAAATGAATTAAAGGATAAATTGAAATATTCAGAATTTATACCATAACATGATTTTCTTTTATAAAATAAAAGTAATGATAATCAAGAAAAACAAATTTCGTATTACAATTTACCCTATAATTGTATAAATATTAAACAAATTTATCCATACGATTACTTAAATGGAAGGAATCATATCTGTTAGCAATAATTTTTTGTTCATGTATTATGCGGCCAAAAATGCTCGAATCCAATAAATAACTTTTATAATTTTTAGAAGAATAAAATTTTATAAATTATATATCGTTATATTTATATTAGAAGAAATTTAACAGTAATTATGATCAATTATCATGGTTAAAAATAAATAAATATAATATATAGTTATTGATCATGAACTCCCAACGGTTATTGATTATGATTTTTTCAAATGTGGCTAAAATATTTATTATGACTAAAACATGGCAAAAATAATTTTATAATGGATACTCTAAGTTTTTGTATTGATTTTTGGTTAGACATGATTAATAATAATAATTAATTACTATAATTTTTAGTCCATAACAAATAAATTATCAATTAGAAATTCTGAGGTAAATAACAATGACATCTCTTGAGGTTTGATATAATTATGAATACTCACTCGTCGTTTGAAAAATTATAAATACCCCCTGGTATTGATGGAATTGTGTAATCCTTCGCTAGATGTAAAAATTGTCAACTATGCTCTTATTATATTTTTTTATAAAAAAATTAAAATTTGTGCAAAAATCAAACGGAGTGGATGAAAAAAATTAAAAAATTATAATTTTTAGTCCATAAAGACATTTTGATCGGTTCATTATGAGAATAAATGAAAACAAATGAAATAGATTAATTATTAGACGAGGGTTAAAATCAAAATATTTATTAATAGTTTTTCAAAACAACAAATAAATATTTATAATTTTAGATTGTAATTTATTTTAATATTATATTGTATCGTGTCCAAAAACCGAACCCAACACAAAGGATTGCAAAAGTAGAAAGTAGTTAACCCTAACCGATAGTAACGCTCACCCAAAAGTAGTCGATCAAAATCGAACTGACACCCTAAATCAAAACCTAATTACCCTAAAATCACAACAGAAATTGAACAGTAACAGTCAGGTTGAGGCCCGTCCTGGATTCCTACCCATGGACTCCACCCTGATTCAACCCCACCACCACAAGCCCTCCGCTTCAAAACTCCCCATCAAACGCAAAACCCCCGACCCTAATCCTCTTCCTCCGCCCGATGCCAGCCCGGACACCATTGATGGCAGAGCGCCGCCGTTCAAGTTCCACCGGATATGGACGGAGCCGGACGAGATCCGTTTCTTGCAGGGCCTCTTGGATTGCTCCTCTCAGCATCTAGCGTTTCCGAGGGACTTGGGGATCTTCTATGCCCGGTTTTCCAACACCATGTCGCAGCCCTATACGAAATCCCAGCTCTCCGAGAAGCTTCGGAGGCTCCGAAAGAAGTTTCGGGTCATTTCCACCCGGTTGTCTAAGGGTCTGGATCAGTCGCAGTTGTCGCTCCATGATCGTGCGCTTTACGACTTGTCGAAACAGCTCTGGCACCCGGAATATGCTGCCACCTCGCCCTTCAGTGGCGCTCGGAATGTGGGTTTGAATCACAGTAGTAATACTGTTGTTGGTGGTTATGTGGATGGGAAGCTAAAAAAGTCGAGCCTTGTTGGAATTAAGGTCGACTTTTCACCTACTTTGCAGGCGATCACGTCTGGTTTTGACCAAGAGAATGATGCCAATTTGGAGTTGGATTCTGTTCAGAATGAGAATGGGGGTGGTGATGAAGGTGGGGTTGCGGTTGGAGATATTTATGTTGAGGATAATAGGAATGAAGAAGTTAAATTGAGTGAGGTGAATGTGGAATTTGAAGGGGAAGAGGAAGCTATGGAGGATGAGGGACACGATACCTTCGGCGGAGGGATTGGGGCTGTGAAAGTGGTGGCTGGGCAGAGTATTGATTCTGACTGCAAGAATAAAATAGGGGAAGTGGCGGCAAAGGTGGTGATGAATGTCTTTGATGAGTGCTTCAAGGACGTAAAAAGGAAGCTTCTGGTTGGTCGGGTTGGTGAAAGGGTGGGTGTGGAGAGTTTCCAAGTGCGCTGGCAGCAGCAAATGATTGCAGAATTGGATGTATTAGGAAGCCGATTGAGGTTGGCTCTTGAGCATTCTCTTCAAAAGCATTGAGTAAATATGCAAAATTATATAGATGGGGTTGGTAGAGTAGATTAAAAAAAGCCCCTCCTTGGTAGTCCCGGTTTATTTTTGTTTATAGCTTCTTTTTTTCTCATTAGCTTTGCAACTGGAGATAATTGTACATTTGACAATGGAGTATAAAGAGTTGCAATGGTAATATGGTATATAATTTTTTTATGGTCTTTCAGTTTGTGTTTAGGCAGTACATTATCTGCCTTAATTTAAATGATTGACATTAAAGACAAACATAGACCCAACAAAAGCTTCTGAAATTCGAATTTTATCTTAAATATAGTACCTCATAATGGATTGCTGGGACCTTGCTTCATTTCTTGGAATGTTGATTTTAGTTTTCGTTAATAGTTTCATACAGAACCATACTTCTGGAGCTGCCTGTCATTTATGTTGCATTTCAGGAAAAAAGAAATGAAAATTCAAGAAATTATATTGGAAGGTATACCAAATAAATGTTTGTTAAATGGGTGGCATCTGAAGTGTTGTCTATGCAGTTTTTTCTTGTTAACTTGCCAATTATCACCTGGAGCTTGAGTCCTATACTTTCTATCATGGTATTAAAATGTTCCTTGTAGTTGCTCATCTGCTGAACCTTTGTCATAGTTTAAGCTTTTTAGGTGTGCATGCATAAGCTAATGGGGATAGTTAAACAATGTGGTGGCTTATTTATCGCGTAGCACAAAGAGCCATTTGTTCGTGATCCTTGGATACAATTAAACAGTGTGGGTTGGTGCTATAATAGCACAGAGCAATAATATTAGCATGATAACTTTTAAGTAACAATTCATAAATGAGACTACCGCTGCAAAAGCTCCATTTGTTGTATTAGTTATCCAAATTACCTATAATTCTTATTATGACAATTTCGTTGGACTCCGAATACTGTGTGTGATTCATTGACCTAGTGACTACAGGCTATTTGGGGGTGCAAACTGATGAAAATAGCATTTTGAAGATGTGGCAATACGTCTGTTATTTTGTTCTTTCTTCTAATAGTCCATAAGTTTTGTGAATCTAGGAGATGCTACTAATGGTGACAACGAGGTATGAGTTATGGGTTTGTACTTCTTGCTGCTTATTATGTAGGGCTTGGTTGGCTTAAAGGGGATGGATTTTTGTGGTGGTTGGATGGTAATTTCTTTTCTGCCAAAGCCTCTCATCTGGTTTGTCTTTCTAGACAGTCTAACCTGGTTATGTACACTTCTTGCTGGATAATGCTATCATATTGATGGATTTTGGTGAAGATGATTTGAGTGTCATATGATAGAATGTCAAGTGTGACCATGATCAGGCAGCCTTTCCGTGGGATGGTTACCAATTTTGCTTTTTCCAGTAAATTCCAACTCTCTACTTCACATCTAACATGCTTTTATGTCCAAATTAAGTTGGGGTTTAAATATATGTCCTGAATCCGAATCCTTTACTTCTGCATGTTCCTGAGAATAATGAGATGTTGAAATATTGGAAGTAGCGAAAGAGGCTTTGCTAATTCTCATTACCTGAGAGATCAGACCTGGTTGCACATATATAGATGTTGATAGAAGCCTGTTGAGTTAAGATGTTAGCACCAGTATTGTAGAAACCATTATTTCATTTATATGCTTGATCCAAGTAATACAAAACTTCTTGTTGTTGACATTGTACTTAGGACTGTGCATTACTCAACTCTGAAATATGATGCTTTCTTTCTCGCTTCTCCATGATCATTTAATTAATTAATTCTTTGAATTGTCAAACCATTGTCCAAAATTTTCAGCACTTGAGAGTATCTGTCTGGCTTATTATTCTCTCTGTTGGCCATAAAAAGCGTAGGCTTCACATGTGGTAACTGCAACTTGTGCATTTATTGGCATGCTAAATGCATACCATATGTTAGGTGCAGACTTGTGGAAATTTCTTTACTTCAATTTTTTTCTATTACAGGGAGACTTAGATTCCTGCTGGGGGAATGCTTAAAGTATGTTGTAAACTTTGAGGATAATTAGGTGATCTCTTCATTGTCTCCAAGTTCGTTTGGCTAACTTTGCCAGCATGACGTTTCCCATTTGTCTCATGAATTCCTTGACCGATATTCAGTTTCCTAAAACACTTTCCTGTTTCTTTGTTCATATATTTCAAGGTTATGATCTTTGCTACGGCTTAAATCAGTTCTGCGTTGTTTGTGTTTCAAGTTCTACATATACTGTCCTGTTTCGTTTTATTCCAATCGTTAGCATTCTCTCGTTCTGCTGATAAAATGAGCAGTGCGATCCACTTCCTGTATCTGTTCCTGAATCCCTGATAAGCCGGAGAGCACTAGCTAATGCATTATCAGCTGCTCCAACGATGTGGATTCTTGAAAAATGCTGATTCATGGGAGCTTCGCAGGTGCTCGTTTATATTCACAGTGCCTTCTAACGTCATTTATTGTCCGATCATTGACTGTCCACAACATGGTTGCAGAGACTAGCAGATAATAGAAATCCTGCAATTTGCTGCGGCTGCATTCAAACCATCTGTGAATTGAAGGAAACAATGGGAAACAGAGGACAATAAAGCTCAGGATCCATGATGAGCCAAAACCCAACGACAAAGAATGCACGACAAGGAAGATGAAACAGGGGTAGAATAGGAAATCCCCTTCTTTCTTACGAGGCTCCGAGATATAAAATGCCTGGACAATCATAATCATTTATATGGTGAGACCCGCAGGAGATAATTGTTCTAGAATCCAAGTCTCATAGCCGCGTAAGAACTTCTTGAAAGTAATGTATATGATGTAGTTAGGTTAGCATAAGTAATAGAAATATGGTTTCTCTCAGTATCCGGACAATCATAATGATTCATGTGGTAAGACTCATATGAGATCTGCTATACACGAATAGTCGTGATTCTTTGGAAGTTCAGGTCTCGAGATCGTTTGAGAATTTTGCAGGAATCTTGTTCACATTGTAGTTAGTTCAGTACACTAAACAAATTAACTAATAACACAAAATGTTTGTTCAATTATTGCATTTGTGTAAAATTATTGAATAAACAATTCTTTACCTAATATTATCTTGATTTTGGTGTAATTTTGCACTATCTTTGATTGATATATGGGTTCAGAGTGTCTAATACAAGTTTAATTATTACATTCAGACCAAACAATGATTTCTTGAATTCTAAGGCACCCAACTGTTTAACATAATGTGGATCTGGTCACCCACTTTCTTATTTCAGAAAATCAGCTAATGTATTTTCTGTCCTATTATTAAAAAATTATTGTAATTTCAATAAATTTTTAATAATCTCACAATTATAATATTTTTTCCTCTAAACCCATCATTCCACCTGTCTATCTTACCCTATTTTGCCATGTGTCTTTTTCTCACAAATTTCTATATTTTTAATAAATCTCATAATCATAACTTATTTTTTCTCTCTGACCTCATCCCACTTCTCTTTCTTTTCACGAATTTCTTTCTTTTTTATCTTCGCACACCACGATTGTTTCTTTTTACAAATTTCTCGTTTTTTCTTTTCATCTCATATCATATTTCTTTTTTATATGCTCGTGGAGATCGTGTACAACTAAACTAGTTATTTTATAAATAAATATCGATTTTTCATATCTATAATTAACTAAAACTTACAGAGCAGTAGATAAGTACTCATATTTAAATATTTTAAATGAATTTTTTATACTTATAAGAATATCTACCTAAGTATTTGGAAAATCCGGGGGAAAAAATTACATAGTTAAGTGTTAAAAAAAATAAAATTAAAGAAAATCCATAAATAAGGTTGTGTGGTTAATTAGGTATTATGTTTTGATCAGTCCCCATCACAAACAACATTATAATCTTATTAATATTAAGAGGTTGCTTTGTTCTTGGATGTGACTGTAATTCATAGTTTTCTTGTGCAATAATTATTGTTTTTTTCTTCTAACAAAAAAAAAGAGAGATACTTTGCATTGTGATGAAAAAACAGATGAGGTCTATTCACTACTATAAAAAACAGTATGATGATTAATTTGCTTAAATAACATAAAAAATTTAATTTTGATTGTTGACAACTTGTCATTACATTAATCACAAGAAAATATAATTAATTATATGAAGTTATTAATTGCTAAATTGTTTATGTTGCAGTTCTATGAAACTTATATATACTAGCTGTAGTTAAACCGTGTTTGGTTGAATTCATAAGTTTTTTAAAATATTTTATAAGATATTTAAGAATTTATGAATTCTATATAAAACTCTTTATTAATTTTATTTTATAGTGTAAAATCTCAAGAAAATATGTTTAGGTTCTTATAAGCTTTTTAAGAAAATGTAAAGTCAATTCATTTGTTCTTTTATAAGAATTTTTAAATTATTAATCTTAGCACTTAGGTCTCGTTTACTTTGAGGGATAGGATTAAGTTGGGACAGTTTAACGATGTATAAAATGTGGGATGAGATTAAATTGTCACACTACGTACCTTATTTTCTTGTATTGATAAAGTTTCGGATAAAACTAAATTTGAAAATAAGTTAAAAAAAATAATCAGACAATTTTTCAGATATATGAAAAAATGAGGTTATTTTAGATTAAGTATTTTATATTTGGGAAACAAAAATACAAAATTCATATACTCCCGTTCAAGTGGGCCTGGTGAGATATTAAAGCCCACCAATCCTGATGCGATTTATATCATCCTTTTATCATTATATTTCACTCGGCCGACCTAATGCAAGTAAACAAAGGATTAGATTGGATATCCGTCTTCATAATTAAACAAGGTCTTAATATGTAAAAACACCACAATTTCACTAGGTATTTCACTTTCACCCTTTGTATGACGTTTTTATGCCAAAGTGAAAACATCTGTTTTATTTATTTGATTTTGAATTCTAATAGCCAGATGACTTTTTCAGACATTGTGATAATAAGAAAGACTCAAAAATTGATTACTATATATCACGAAACTGTGTGTTCGAATCTCTAACTTGATGTGAGATTCTTGTTGGTTGGTACTTTATTAATATATAGGACGCTTGCTTTTAATTGAACCTGAAACTTGCTCTGACTCCAACGGATCTAATTCACAAAAGTTGATTATTATTTTTTAATTAATTAATATCTTTTTTATAAATAATAATGTTATTTATATAAATATACAATAAGATGTTACTATGTTAAAGATACAATTTATTTTGTAAACATATGTATTAATAAAAAAAAGAAGAAGTATATTTGCAAACTATTATCTGATACGTGTTTGATGCGAATTCAGCAACTTAGAGACCTGTTCCAACACTCCAATTAAGTCTTTAAAACTATTTTTTTTTTCAAAATTCATATTTAATAAACTAAATAATTATTTGAGACGAATATCTGCTTTCTTACTCGTCTCGATTGTCATCCCTACTATTCTTGAGTGTATAAGACAAAGTTTATGTACTAAATTCACATCTAACATCATAAGCAACCTCGTATCTTAACAAGATTCATAATTTGTGGGGTGGGTTTGAGTGCGATTGACCAGAAGTTACGTATACCTACCCCAACATACCTCAATCTTGTCCCTTTTTAACCAACAAACATCCTTAACCTACCCAATCCCTTAACCTTAGTTATGTCTTTTAATTTATTTATTTATTTTTCTCGTAATTCATTTGTTGAATACTTAAATAGTTTATTTTGAATTATTTCAAGCTATATTTGGAATTCAATGTCGAGTTTGAAAATAGAATATCGAAATGACTCAATATTAAAAGAATTTAAAATTCATCACTATTTAATAAAGTATAATTCAATATTTTGAATTTAAAATTGAAGAATTTGAAACAAATTTAAAATATTTAACTTCAAATTCATTACAAACATAAAATTATAGATTCAAGTCAAATCAGTCGTGTAAGTATTGATTTTACTTCATAATGAATTTGTCAAGATTTATTAATTTATTATTATTAATGTTAAAAGTATATAAAATACTAACTAATATTTTCCTATAACAATGTGATTATTATATTTAGAAAAATTATATTTACGTCTTTGATCTGTGATCTATTTATATATATTATTTTTTGAAAATTATATCTATACCAATCAAAAATATCAATATTAATTACACAAATTACCTATATTTTTTTTTTGAAAAATGCGCACACATACTCCCATAAATGTTAACATCATTACATAAGCTACCTCTATTTTTTAGCTGTCGGGAATAATTTATATAAGGGTAAAATACACTTTGCCCCCTTGAAATATTCATTTTGTAACATTTATCCCCATAAACTAACAAATGTAACACTTATTTTCTTAGTTGGACAAAAATGCCCCTCATACCTTAAACAATTATATTATTTTCAATATATTTTAGTATTTTGCACATTAAATCATCACTAAATTATTTTTTAATAAGTGAAGAATTTAAATTAAAAGTGGAGTATAAATTAATAAATATATATAGTAGATACACAATAAATATAATATAACCAATAACTCATATGCTTCTTAAAAGAAATTAATATATATATATATGCTTAACCAAACGTTAAACATTTTTAGAAAAAAATGAATAAATACATTTTATCATATTTTTGAAAAAAATATGTTAAAAAGACCGATATATAATTATCTATTTTTATCTAAAAGAATAAATAGTTAATAACTTAATTTTTTTATCATTAATAAAATCTTTTCATGAATTTGTTTTTTGTATTTATTGTACTCATTTATTAGTTAATCTTGAGTATGTAAACAAAAATAAAATTCAGAATTATTAATTCACTAATTATATTTTATTTTATTATAAATAAAAGATATTTTGATTAAATTTCAAATACAATATTGTTTAAAAATTTAATTATAGGAGAAAGTTTTATATTTGTCAATTTAAGAGGTAATTATTAGATAACGAATAATTCAGGAGGTAAAGTGTATTTTACCTTTTATAAAATTATGTAAAAGATAGAAACAGTTAGCCATAGTAAATTATGGTTCAAGAGGTGTAAAATATAATTATTCCTTATATTTACTAAAAAATAGGTAAAAATATATTTTTGTTATAAACTTAGAGAAATTCTAAGTTTATTAGCCTATCACTCTTAATAGAATATAAAGTAAAATATATGTATTTCTCCAACAAACTTTCTTTGTTCACTCCAAAAATCACTTTACAAATGAAATACATGGTGGTATTCATAGACCACCAAAATTGTGGTTACAAAATACATCATAACTATTTTAATTACAAATTATAATGGGGATACAAAAGGGTGTATAACATAATGGGTATTAAGAAAGAATATGAAGAGGTGTATGCATTCATATATACATATTATATATAATACTCCCCCTTGAATGCATACCTCTTTATCATATACATCCTGCCTCGTTAAAAACCTTGCCTGGAAAAACCCAATGGGATAAAAACCAAGGCTAAGGAAAAGAGTACAGTTGTATAATCTCCCCCTCAATTGAGGCAGATATCTTTCAGGTGTCGCATGCCAATATTACGTATGAGTTGTTTGAACACCCTTGTTGGTAATGCCTTCGTAAACAAATCTGCTAAGTTCTGACTTGATGAAATTTGTTGAATATCAACTGTGCCTTCCACTTGAAGCTCGTGAGTGGAGAAAAATTTTGGTAATATGTGCTTGGTTCTGTCGCCTTTAATATAACCATCCTTGATTTGGGCGATGCACGCCGCATTGTCTTCATATATTACTGTGGGACTTTTCTCGATTGATTGTAGTCCACATGATTCATGCACATAATGTATTAGTGATCTAAGCCATACACATTCACGCCCAGCCTCGTATAATGCAATTAATTCTGCATGATTTGATGAGGTGGCTACCAAAGTCTGTTTGGTTGAAAGCCATGAAATAGCAGTTCCACCATACATGAATACATATCCAGATTGAGATATAGCTTTATGTGGATCAGATAAATACCCCGCATCTGAATAACCAACTAATTTGGTTGTTTTGGCATCATCATGCCTTTCAAAATATACTCCCATGTCACTTGTTCCACGTAAATAACGTAGCACGTGTTTAACACCATTCCAGTGTCTCTTTGTTGGTGTTGAACTATATCTTGCTAGTAGATTAACAGAAAATGCTATATCTGGTCGGGTATTATTAGCAAGATACATCAATGCACCAATTGCACTGAAATATGGTACTTTTGGACCTAAAATCTCATCATTATGTGCTGGAGGACGAAACGGATCTTTATTAACATCAAGCGATCGAACTACCATAGGTGTACTCAATGGATGAGCTTTGTCCATATGAAAACGCTTAAGGACTTTTTCTATATAGTTCGATTGATGAATGAAAATTCCACCCTTAGTATGTTCGAACTGCAGGCCGAGACAATACTTTGTAGTGCCTAAATCTTTCATCTCAAACTCACTTTTTAAGTAATTAGCTGCTTGTCGAATCTCTTCAGGAGATCCAATAATATTCAAATCATCAACATACACGGCTATGATTACAAATCCCGACTCTGTCCTCTTTATGAATAAACATGGACTTATTTGATTATGGCAAAATCCTTTCTTTATTAAGTACTCACTAAGACGATTGTACCACATACGTCCTGATTGTTTAAGTCCGTACAAGGACCTTTTCAATTTGATGGAGTACATATGACGAGACTTTGACTGTAATGCTTCAGGCAATTTTAATCCTTCAGGGATTCTCATATAGATATCTGTATCCAATGACCCATACAGATATGCAGTTACCACATCCATGAGCTGCATTTGTAGTTGTTCAATTACTGATAAACTGATTAAAAATCTAAGTGTGGTAACATCCACTACAGGTGAATATGTTTCAGTAAAATCAATTCCGGGCTTTTGAGTAAAGCCTTGGGCCACAAGTCTAGCTTTGTACCTTACAACTTCATTTCGTTCATTTCTCTTGCGTATGAACACCCACTTATAGCCAACAGGTTTGACACCTTTTGGTGTTGGAGTTATAGGTCCAAATACTTCTCGCTTATTTAGCGAGTCTAGCTCATCTTGTATGGCCTTTTTCCAACTTTTCCAATCATTTCGATGTCTACATTCCTCCATAGTTTGAGGATCATTTTCATCTTCATCCATGATTTGGACGGCTACAGAATAGGCAAAAATATCATTCATTTCAATTTCTTTACGATACCAACCAAACTGTTATGAGCATAATTAATAGACATCTCATAACTGTCCTCGAGATCTTGCTCATTACTTTTAGAGTCATCAGATAAAACCGCTTCAGGGATTTTATCCTTAGAGGCACTAGTGGTCACATTAGTATCGTGATTAATTGAGACGATATGTTCCTTTCTCTTTCGAGGATTTGCATCTTTAGAGTCAAGTGGTCTACCACGCTTCCGGCGTATTTGTGACTCAGATGCATTTGATTTATTTAGAATCGCTTCAGGGACTTCTAAACGAGCTGGAACATTTTCAGCCAGAATATATGATTTTGTGACCTTTTTGGTATCTATCAACGCTTCTGGTAGCCTATTTGCAACAATTTGCAAATGTATGATCCGTTGAACTTCAAGTTCACTATCATTTGTCCGTGGATCCATAAAAGACGTAGATGTTGCATTCCATTCAATATCTTTCCTTTTAATCTCCTTATCTACTCCCCCTAATGCCGGGAATACTGTCTCATTAAATTGACAATCCAAGTACCTAGCAGTGAATTGATCACTGGTTATTGGTTCAAGGTACTTAATAATTGAGGGAGATTCAAAACCAACATAAATTCCCAATCTCCGTTGTGGCCCCATTTTAGTTCGTTGAGGAGGGGGTATCGGGACATATACCGCACAACCAAACACCTTTAAATGAGATATATTTGGTTCTCTTCCCGAGACCAATTGTAATGGAGAAAATTTATGGTAAGCGGTAGGTCTAAGACGAATTAGAGCCGCTGCATGCAATATTGCATGCCCCCATGCCGATGAAGGCAATTTTGACCTCATCAATAAGGGTCTAGCTATTAATTGTAACCGCTTAATTAACGACTCTGCCAGGCCGTTTTGAGTATGTACATGAGCAACTGGATGCTCTACAACTATCCCAATTGATTGACAATAATCATTGAAGGATTTAGAAGTAAATTCTCCCGCATTATCTAGCCGTATCCTTTTAATAGGATAATCAGGAAAATGAGCCCTCAATTTAATAATTTGCGCTAACAGTCTTGCAAAAGCAACATTTCGTGTTGACAACAAGCTTATATGTGACCAACGTGTTGATGCGTCAATCAACACCATAAAGTATTTAAATGGCCCACATGACGGTGTTATTGGCCCGCATATGTCTCCTTGAATTCGTTCAAGAAACATAGGAGATTCTACATTCACTTTTGTCATAGATGGCTTTGTAATTAATTTTCCAAGAGAACAAGCCGAACATATGAAATCGCTTTTAACAAGGAACTTCAGGTCCTTTAGTGGGTGTCCATGTGAATTTTCAATGATCCTATACATCATTGTTTTACCTGGGTGGCCAAGTCTATCATGCCACAAAGTAAAAATACTTTGATCAGCTAACTTCGGGTTAGTGATATTATGTGTTTCAACGGAGCTTATCAATGTGCCATATAAACCAGAACTATATGTTCTCATTCTTTCTAAAACTTGCTTCTGGCCAGTTTTATATGTTGTAAGGTACAGATATTCGATACCATTTTCATTCATGGTTTCAATATGAAAACCATTTTGTCGAATATCCTTGAAACTCAATAAGTTCCTTTGTGATTTACTCGAATATAAGGCATCATTGATATGTAATCTTGTTCCTTCAGGTAACAAGATTGTAGCTCTTCCGGAGCCTTCAATAAGATTACTAACTCCTGAAATAGTACTCACATTTGTTCTTGTCATTAACAAACTTGAGAAAAATTTCTTGTTTCTCAAAATTGTATGTGTAGTGGCACTATCAACAAGACAATGTTCCTTGTCATTGAGATTTGTAATGGCTTGATCCATTCTATATAAATGAAATAGACATATAATAAGTAAAAGAAACACTTCATTCATAAAATATAAAAACATTACAAGATTAAAGAAATACCCTATCAATGAAAGTAAACGTAACTGAATAATAGAAACATACTAATGACATGAGATAAATCTAATCAACAAGCATGTCAAAATCCTCAGTAATGTCACCAAACTGTAGGGGCAGCTCAGGGAGATTTTTATCTTCATTTTCAATAGACTGAAAAAAATCTGAAGCATCCATGTGGGTATTGTCTGAGATTCCAGCCTCAACAAAATTAGTCTCAACTTCTTTATCTTTCGCTTTTACAGAAGCCTGGTATAATTTGACCAGATGTTGTGCCGTACGACAGGTACGGGACCAATGTCCAGACATCCCACATCTATAGCAAAGATCTTCATTTGTAGTTTTCTCTTGTTGATTCTTTGCCTTGTTCCTATTGTTCTTTTGAATATTGGGATTAATCCATGTATTACCACGACCATTACCGCGACCACGACCACGGCCGCGACCGCCACGACCACGACCACGACCATAAGAATGGCCCCGTGGTGAGCCATGGTAACGACCATGCCCCTTTCGTGAAGAAGTAGCATTTGCTTCAGGCAATGCCGCTGAAATTTCAGGAAGTGGCTTGGAACCAGTGGGTCGGGTGTGATGGTTATTCAACAAAAGTTGATTATTTTCTTCTGCAACAAGCATGCATGAAATCAACTCTGAATAGGTTTTGAACCCACGTTCCCTGTACTGCTGCTGGAGTACAAGGTTGGATGCATGAAAAGTAGAAAATGTTTTTTCCAACATTTGTTCATCCGTCACATCTTCTCCACATAACCTCAACTTTGATACAATTCGAAACATTTCAGAATTATATTCAGCAATCGTTTTGAAATCTTGCAGTCGCAATTGTATCCACTCATATCTTGCACGTGGTAAGATTACAGTCTTTTGATGGTCAAATCGATCCTTTAAACTCTTCCAGAGTTGAAAATGATTTTTGACTGTTAAATATTGAGACTTCAGGCTCTCATGAAGATGATGACGAAGCAAAATCATTGCTTTAGCACAATCTTGCTCAGAAGCAACAGTATTTTCTTTTATTGTTTCTCCCAATTTGCTACTTGCCAAATGTAGTTCGGCATCAAGAACCCATGATAGGTAGTTTTTTCCAGAAACATCAAGAGCAACGAAATCCAATTTTGTGAGATTGGCCATTAAGCTACAACAAGTTAATATGCACTTTTAGCATAATATACAACATATACATAAAAGTAAAATAATATGTATTACACATGATATAAAGTAAAAATGACATGAAATATTACTAACATTAAGTTACATATAAGTTACCATGTAATTAGTATGAATTATAATGGCATGTATACATGGAATTAAATAAAAATGTTTGCCTTAAATCTTATAATGTTACAAATAGCAATTAAATGGTATTCATGCCAAATCATTTTCTTAATAAATAAATTTTGTTGCAAATACTAGCAAAACATGTAAAATACATACATGGGCATATGAAAGAAAACTATGTGGGCAAAGTTAATAAAGTTAACTTCAAGTTAGTCATATAATAATAGCTATACTATGTTATCGAAAAATTATCAGAAATCAAATAAATAAACGAAGAAGCATCGGGCTTCTTGATCAAGCCATTATCTCAAAACACTTCAGGTGGTGAGAAAATTAAACATATACTTATCATCGCTTCAGGGATGATATTGCACATAATTGGTACAAAATATTTCACCTACTACTGGAGATGATTTTAACTCATTACTTACTTCAGGAAGCAATGAAATTTTATAGAACATATCCACTTCAGGGGATAAAATCAAGAATTGTATGCCTGCTTCTGGAGGCAATATCACATCCACTTCAGGGGATAAAATCAAGAATTATATACCTACTTCTGGAAGCAATATTACATCCACTTCAGGGGATGAAATCGAGAATTTATATATATAAATATATATATATGTCTACTTCAAGAGACATTGAAATATACAATATAATTACTCATATTTTATTATGAAATATTCAAGAATAAAAGTAACTATGATATTGTAAAGGTAAACAAACAAAGAATAAAAATTATACTAATAAAATTAACATTTTACCTTGATCGATCGTAACGTAACGTCGTGCTGATAACGTGTTATAAACTTAGAGAAATTCTAAGTTTATTAGCCTATCACTCTTAATAGAATATAAAGTAAAATATATGTATTTCTCCAACAAACTTTCTTTGTTCACTCCAAAAATCACTTTACAAATGAAATACATGGTGGTATTCATAGACCACCAAAATTGTGGTTACAAAATACATCATAACTATTTTAATTACAAATTATAATGGGGATACAAAAGGGTGTATAACATAATGGGTATTAAGAAAGAATATGAAGAGGTGTATGCATTCATATATACATATTATATATAATAATTTTCTTGATAAAAGAAAAAGGTTTCTTTGTCATGACATTGGTAAGTGGAATATCTAAAGATCCCACTCATTCACAAACTCTCCCTCCCTCCTCTCACTGTGACTTTGTCTTGATCTTGGCTCCGTGAGAGGCTGAGATTGGCGCAAGAACTCCGGCCGCATCTCCCTCACCCACTTTTCACTGGTCCGCATCTCTCTCTCTCTCTTGAGCCCAAATTCCTATGTTTGTCGTGTCTTGGATTTCACTCGTGAGGCTCTTACGCTCTCTTTCCTTATTGCATTATTATTATAATGTAACGCACCAAAACCAAATACATCCCCCCATCTTCTACTTCCCACTCCATGAATAGGGCACGCAACAAGTTGCTGTCTTTTGATTTTTAATATGGTGTAAATGGAAGTTAACTAATACCATTTTTGGTATTTTCCTTTTTTATAAAACCCTTTTGTTTTGATTCAAATATCTTGTGTATTTATGTAGCATTGGATGTCTGTATTTAGGCCGTGATTGACTGTGATTTTAAATCTCAGATTGCGGTTTCTGGGATTTTAGCCTAAAGGGTTGAGGTTTGTTTGGACGTCCATTGGTTGCAAGAATCATCTGGGATTAAGGGAACGAGGAAAAGGTGAGAACTTTAGCTTCCTTTCTGAATCTTTCTTTGATTTTCTGGGAAATTCGATGATCTGTTCGGAACCCGAAATCTGTTTGTTCGAGTAGGGTTTAACTTTGTAGGTTATAAGATTGTGAACTTATGGAATTCAGAATCTCTATCTCGAGGCAAAATCAGTTTGGTGGGAATTACTGTTCAAGTTCGTGGCTTTTGTGTTCTAATGGTGTAAATCGGTGTGGAACTTTCCATTGTGTCTCTGGGGCTAGATTTGCTTGCTTCACTGTTTGTTCTTGTAATGGGAAATGAATGAGTTCTTTCAACATTTATGTTCAATCATGTGCTGATATGTTAACTCTCTGTTTTGTGCCTAAGCAATGGAGATAGTGTTAATGTAGGTGTTAAAGTAGATGTCTATGCTATGCATTTTTGTTTACTGGTAAGAGCCATATTTCAAATGTGATCAAAGCTTTTATTGTAGTTTGCTTGTAATGGATTTGTGACTCAAATTTCCCTATTTATGAGTATTTTGATTCTTCAGAGGTTATCATTTCTTTTCAAGAGTTTTCAAATTGTTTTTGGGTTTGAAAATGTATTTACTTAATGCAAAAGTTCCAACTTGTTAGTTGTAAATTGCGGGTAGCAGTTATGTACCTAACAACTTTATCTATAGTTTATGCACTAACTTAAACGTTTCAGATGGGAATCAGTGGCACATACTGGTTACGGTCGGAGTTCAGAGACAGTTAGGACTTGTGTTTCAAATTTTCGAATGTGTTTCACTGCCACTTGTTAACTATGTCTGGACTAATATGTTTATAAATAATTTTCTTACAAAAAAAATAGTGATAGAAAGGGAATGTATTTGGATTTATACTGTTCTGGTTAAAGTTTTTTTGTATAAAAAGACGAAATATAATGACAATGAGTTTGGATTTGAATTGTTGCGATGGTTTTTTATACAAAAAGATAAAATATTTATAGTAGTACTTTTGTATAAATAGACGTGATGGAATAAGTTTTTTGAAATTTAGTACTTAATCCCACAAAAAGACCAAACTGGACATGATCTAAAAGGTCCAAGGAAAATCATCTGGGGTGCATTTGTTTCTGTTGTTGTTTTCATCCACATCCTGCATATTTTCAAGTTTGTGCTCTCGTGTTGTGCCTATTAGCTTGTGAAGATGATTCTATACCTTTTTCTAGTTGTCAGATTCCAAGAATTTACAATTTATTCTTCTCCAAATTGTCCGATTTGAGTTTTCTTGTTTGTTCAATTGTTTTGCAACTAGAATCAGAGAAGGTTTGATAAACTTAAGAGGTGACCATTTCCATTATCTTAGTGGTTCAGTATATTTGAAGCATGATGTTGACTTTCCATGTTTTCTTATTTTTATACTGTTACAAAATATAGTAAATCGAAAGCCACAAGAATAACTTAGCTATGTAGTAAATTTAGACATTCACAGAAATGATACCTAATGTAGCATGTCTTCGATTAAGATATAACGTGACAACCCAAGAGAAACAGGCACCTGAAGGACTGTCCAATTGTAGTAAGTGTGAAGTAATTTAATACCTAGTTTACGGTAGCTTTACTTGATATACACGTTCATACAAACTTGAATCTTATTATTATGTTCATGCTACATTTTTATGGTTTGAGTCGATTCTCTTCCTTATTGTTTCCATTCTCGCAACAATTTCCTGTATTAAGAATCCTGAGGAAGTTTTGACTGTTAGTTGTATCTTTATGTGCTTGTACTTGGTAATTCTGCTACCTAATCTTTTTCTTGCACTAAAAAACGTGTAGATGGGTGACGTAGCAAAAGATCTAACTGCTGGGACTGTTGGAGGGGCAGCACAGTTGATATGTGGGCACCCTTTTGACACAATAAAGGTCAAGCTCCAAAGTCAACCTGCTCCACTTCCTGGCCAACCTCCAAAATATTCTGGTGCCATAGATGCTGTGAAGCAAACATTAGCTGCAGAAGGTCCACGGGGTTTGTACAAGGGCATGGGCGCCCCACTTGCCACCGTGGCAGCCTTCAATGCCGTGCTATTCACTGTTCGAGGCCAAATGGAAACATTGTTGAGGTCTGCACCTGGTGTACCTCTTACGGTGAGCCAGCAGGTTGTTTGTGGGGCCGGGGCTGGTGTTGCTGTGTCTTTTCTTGCTTGCCCAACCGAACTGATCAAGTGCAGGTCAGCACTCATGTCTTAACTGCCTAGTATGCATATTTTCATGGGCCTTAGACTGATTTGTCAACGAACTTGATATTCATAATAAAAAAACAGAAAACAACATAGTAAACGTAAGAGGACAAAAACTAGTACTCATCGCATTCCATTTATATCTGTTGATGTCTTGGATGTTTAAGAGCATCAGAACTTTTGGCCCCACAGGTCATACAAATAAGGAAATTGTAGAAGCCTGATTCAGTTCCATGATGAAACAATTTGCTTTGCCTGGAAAATTTATAAACGGTAAATCCTGTCCAAACCATGATGCAAAAATGGTTATCTTAACTTGCAAGGTTTTCAGAAGAATCAGAAGAAAAAAGGCACTCATAAGAAAGAGTTGATATTCTTAAAGCAAATAACTGCTGGTTACGGGGCTTATAATATATCCTTGTAAGTACCAAAAAACTGGAGCATGGCTTGGACTGCTCTCAACTTTTGTCATTTCACTGTGATTTCTTCCTCTCATGTACTGAAGATTGTTGGATAGTAGTCTTTATTGGTGCAGGAGTTTGAAGTAGGAAGTAGCTAGTGGTACAACTATACTCTGAAAAACCTCAATTGGATATGGCTTGAGAGAAGATGTCTATAGTATTTATATGAGATAATACAAAACTCCAAGTACTTTCTTTACATGCCATATGTGGCACATAAGGGAACACACACACCTCACTTTGTGTTTCTGCATGCGAGCATTTTCGTATGGGTTTCAGCTGTGTTGTCTTTCTGCCACCCACTAACTTTATCTAGTCACGCCTCAAGATTTTGATGTTTAGCTATTTGACGTTATAATTTTCCCATGAGTTGTAGATTGCAAGCCCAGAGTACTCTAGCAACCACTGGCGCAGGCACCGTTGCCATAAAATATGGTGGGCCAATGGACGTGGCAAGACATGTTCTTCAATCAGAAGGCGGTGCGAGGGGTCTGTTCAAGGGTTTGGTTCCCACATTGGCACGTGAAGTACCTGGAAATGCTGCCATGTTCGGCGTCTATGAAGCATTGAAGCAGTATCTTGCCGGAGGCCAGGACACATCCAGCCTAGGAAGAGGATCATTAATACTAGCTGGAGGCTTAGCCGGGGCTTCATTCTGGGTTTCCGTATATCCCACCGATGTCGTCAAGAGTGTACTTCAGATCGACGACTACAAGAATCCTAAGTTCTCCGGCTCCATGGATGCCTTCAGAAAGATCTTGAAAACGGAGGGCGTTAAAGGCCTCTACAAGGGCTTCGGACCTGCAATGGCCCGCAGCGTTCCGGCAAATGCAGCGTGCTTCTTGGCGTACGAGGTTACAAGGTCTAGTTTAGGATGATCGACCTATATCAAACATTATTCAGAAATGATTACTGCAATCTTGATGTCATTTTCTACATATTCATGGGAGTTTTCTGATTGAAAATGTGAATGATTCTTCTTGAATTATTGTCATTTCTATCTTGGGCAATTTCTGAATTGTAAATTGACTGCTTTCTTTCTTGCTTTACACTGAGCAAACTTTAGGGATGTGAACTGGTTATTCTTTTACTCACATGGGCTGTTCTTCTTTCCTTGCTAGTTGCTACATGAAATATCTGCATATGGAATTTTAATCATTTCCAGAATTTAGACCGTGGATCTCATGTGTATTCAATCTGATAAGGGATAATTACACTGAATTTTTATAAGGTTTGGTATAATTATATGTAAAAATTTTTGTAATTTAAGAAATTACACATATCCAACAAATAGTAATAATATTAACCTCACTCCATATGCATATATATTTTGTATCCCCCTTACAAGTACAAAATACAAAATCACATAAAAATACTAAATAAGGGATAAAATTGAAAAATTATTTAATTTATCTTTTACAGACGTAAATATTTTCCATCTAAACCCTAACAGAAGGAAGTTAGGTGTAAACGAAGAATTTTTGGAAGGGGTTTAAGTATAATTTTAAAACTTTATTGAAGCAAAGTGTAATTTCATATTTTTAGAGGAGGTCGAACTATAATTAATCCTAAAAGAAAATAAAGAATTGAATGTTTGCCCAATAGCACAAAGCTAGTACTCTTGACTTTTTCTCATCTAAAAACACTTTCTTAATCATAAAAATATAGTTTTTTTAAAACAAAATAATTATAGTGTCTTATAGACATGATTGTTCAATTTAAATTTCAAGATTTGATTTCTTCTTTTTCTAAAAACAAAAGGATTATGCAGAAAAAGGCATAGGGCCCTTTGGGAATGGCAACCGAAGAAGGGGGATTCTCCACTCCTTCAACGGCTTGCCGAAATCCGCAATAGGGTGGTCACCGACTTTGGGTCTCCGGAAGCAGCAATCGAACATCTGACGAGATGGTCTACCCCTAAGGGTCTCCAAACGTCAAAAGCTTATGAGTATTTTCGGCCGAAGCTTGCGAGGCAGCCTTGGAAAGCGGCTATATGGAAGGCTTTTATCCCGCCAAAATACTCATTTATTTTGTGGCTTGGCATGCGCGGTAGACTAGCCACAAGGGACAGACTTGGGTTCCTCCAAGAGGAGGATTTGTGCTCATTATGCATCAACACCAAGGAATCGGCCAGGCACCTTTTCTTTGAATGTCCGTTCAGTAGCTTCGTTTGGTCACGGATCCGACACTGGATTGGCATCAGCAGGACTATGTCAACCCTTCAAAGCGCGACCAAGTGGCTCAAGAAGGAGAAAATTGGTTCGTCCGTGCAGAACAAAGCGCGACACCTCGCTTTGGCATGCACGGTCTACACACTTTGGAGGCATCGCAATGAAGTCATCTTTGAGGGCTCAACGCCCTGTCCCGAGGGGCTCATTAGATTTGTCAAGGTTACATTGTATAGGGTCCTTTGGACTCTTTTCCCACATGGTTTGCTTGTATCCTAATCTTTAGCGTGGGATTTTTGTATCTCTCCGGGTATGCCCGGAGTACACTGTAAATATTTCTTGGATGAATGAAACTTACATTTCACCCAAAAAAAAAATACCCATCACTATCAAACCCCTTAATTTCATCCATTTTAATTGTTTTCACTTTTTTTTTCCTCCCCAATTTCAAGTTCTCTTTTCCAATATGTTGTCTCTTTGTTCAGACATTAGGTACAACTTTTATTATTTTTTTGATATCCTCAAACTTCTCATCTAATCGATATTATTAACTCGAACACTAAAGAGTCATGACCAAAACTTTTCTGGTAATATTCGAGTTTATAATTATAAAATTATTTGAAAGACTTTGATCTAAATCCAATGTAGAAAATTCACCGACCCTTAATTTAAATTCAGACCTCAAATAAAAATTAAATATTTTCACATAATAAGAGCTTAGAGCGTGACAATAATGACTATAGTTTATATATATATATATATAAAAGATAGTAAAAAGATGATAATTGCGGGATAGAAATGCACATGCGTGGAGGCCCTAAAACCAAAGATTTGGAGGAGCGTCCACACGAATGACTCCAATTTGCAATAATTTGGAATTATGAGTTATACCATGTGTCTCATGTGCCCAAACTTTGATTTGGTTTGATTTGATTTGATTTGATTTGCAGGTATGTGTAATTAATTTTTTTTAACATTTTAATTAGAAATCCTTTGTATAAAGTTAGTTTTGGTGGCACGTCGTTTCTTCTAGGGCATAAAATAAATAATTTTTTATATTTTAAAATATATTATAAATAAAAATGAAATATATAAATAATATATATCATAGTAAAAAATTAAATCAATCATCTTATGAATTGAAAGATATTTTTGGAATCACAAAGTATAATTAAGTCAGTTATTTTATCGGTTAAACATTATTTTTGAAATCATAATAAATTGATGCGACGATGTCATTAAAAATTATTAGTGAGTGTCGATGATTTTCTTTTTTATATTATGGTTAATTATATTTTGTCATTCGAACTACAACCATTTCAACTTTATGAAATTTTGCACTTTGTCAGTTGTAACTGTTTTTCGACCAAGTTTTTTGTCGAAAAAATATCACATGCAATGTACATGTGATACTTAACGGTTATGTGATGTAATATTACTCACATATGCATGGCAAAGTGAAAACTTCTATAGTTGATACGATAAGTTAAGAAAGAGAAGTTTTGATGGTAAAATATAAAAGCGGACATAATTTAAATAATAAAACATAATACAACTTTAATATTAATACAGATAATTAGATATAGATGATGAGGACAAACAGGGAATAATTACTAGTGATTGGGAGCGTCTTATGCTGAAATATCGGTGACCCTACCATTGGGGAAAAAGGGTTCTAATTTGATTGAATTGGGCTAAGTTAAAGTTGGGGGGTGTTTGGGTGAGTTTATATTATGAAGTCTTTTTAAAAAGTCAAGATTTCTTCAATTTATACTAAAAATCTGAATAAGCTCCTCAAATTTTATTCATATTAATTACAGAAATTGGCATTAATAACATTTTAAGTTCTATTTTATTCAAACATTTTAAAAATTTTATTTTTAAAATAAGTATAACAATAATAATAATAATAATAAGATATATGAACTTATAAAAATTGTTAAATAAGTTACTATAAACATCCTATTAATCACACGCTAAGTGTATTATATTTATTATACTGATCTATCACATGATAAGTATAATAACACTTGTAATATAATTAATTTGATACGTCGAAATTTGAATAATTTTTCTTTTTGTCATTGAAAAAAAGCAAGAAAATTGAAAAAAAAAAATAAAAAGAAAAGGGCAAAAAAGAAGGTATTATGAGTAGAACCGTACACTTTTTGGTGGGATTACCAGCCTAGCACAACTCATTATGGAGATGGTGGTGCCCCTAATTATTGTTCTTGTTCACAAACTAAAAAAACAAAAAAAGCTTCTAATTCTCGTCGGGTTTGGCTAAATTTGAATATTTATACGATAAGTGTACTATATTTATCGTGTGATTAGTATATAAGAAGTGACTGATCTCATTGCAAATGTATCATACTTATCGATTGGTTTAAGAAATTTTCTACAAATTGCGAAATATTCTTATCCAAACTAAGTTAGATTAAACTAGATCAAATCACAGAACAAGTGTCATATACTTGCCATGTGATTGATTACCCTTTCTTAAATTCTACACCAATCACACGATAAATGTATTGCAATTGCAATATAATTCATTCAATTTTGATTTGAATTAAAATTTTCCACATGCTACAGGGAAAAAGTTCTCTCTTTCGCTAATACACATGTGAATTCTTTAATGAGCTAAAATCTCCTCCATGTTGTAATGGAATACTGACTTCATTTCATGTGACCATCTCAGAAAGATTGCAATTTGCAAACACTCCACCCCCCCCCCCCTCCCACCCACCCACCCACAACACACACAGCACACGCAGTGTGTATTTGTTCATAAACATAGTAGAATCCAGGAAAGAACAATGGCAGCCAACAAGTTTGCAAGAATGCTGCATAAAAACTGCCATAAAACAGTTGTTGTTCTAGTGTATGCTGTCCTTGAGTGGATTCTGATACTCCTCCTGCTTCTGAATTCCTGTTTCTCCTATCTGATAAGGAAGTTTTCCAAGTACTTTGGCCTCAAACCGTCTTGTCCGTGGTGTTGTAGATTAGATCAGATTGTGGACTTTAAGAATGTCTGTGAGGCACATGGGACTGAGATTTCCAAGCTCAGCTACTGCTCTAACCACAAAAGACTGGCTGAGTTCAAGGTTTTGTGCAGTGATTGCTCGTTTTCTAGGCCGGCCCGTGATGGAACGGTGCACGGAATCTCTTCTACAGTTGCTTTCTTGTCATGGTTGAGTGGGAGTATGTCAGAAAACAGAGACCAGAGCCGGTGTTCTTGCTGTGATGAAGTCTTGAGCAGAAAGCTCTATGCTCCGTCTGTGGTCTTCAAGCCTTCTTGGGATGTTCTTGGTTATATCAAGAAAACGCTGTCGGTTGCAGACTTGATTGATGCGGAGGACGATGCAGAGCAGGCTTCAGAAACGACTGCACGGAGCAAAACGTTATCTCAAACAGATCACAAGAACCATTGTGATGGCAGCCTGAAGGCAGAAGTTGTTGAGGATTACTGCAGTTCAGCTTCTGTTCCGAGTGATGAAAATGGTGGAAATGCATGTGAAAATTTGGGTAGTTTTGAGGTTCAAGAATGGGAGTCTAATCCAACCGACTTTGCTCATCAGCCAACCGATGATACCTTGTGTAATGAGGATGACGAATCGGTTTATATAACGGATATGCTTTTACAGAGTGCAGGATATGTTGACTCTGATAGATTCATATGCATAGAGCTGATTGATGATACAGCTACCGCTTCCAGCCAAACGACGTTGACAGATAGTGAGGAAGAGCATGATGATAAACAAAGTAATGCTGAAGCAGAAGGGACAGATAATATTCCAGGTTCTTGAAGTTTAAGTACTATGATGGATTCTAGTTTAACAAGATGTTCTTTTCTGTCTAGTTCTAATTGTCTGTTCATGTGATTACGTTAGAATCTGAGGGACAAGATTGTGACAAGCTGAGCATTGAAGCCGAACCTAAGACCACTTGCCCCGAGCTGGATGACTGTGATCAATCTGTGAGAGCAGCCGTTCTTTCCAACAGCACAAACATCGAGCTCTCTGCAGACAATAAATCGAATAATCAAGGTAACATCTATGCTAAATTGTCCCTTTTTCACTTCTTAAGGTATCTTGTAATACTTTGAATAGAAACTGAGAATGAGAAAGTGGGATCAGGGATGGAGGAGTGTTTTGATGGAAGCGTAATCAGTGAGATGGAAGTTGATGATGAGGGTCTTACGACAGAGCACCTGAAAGCGACACTAAAAGCTCAACGGAAGGCTCTGCATGAGCTATACACAGAACTAGAAGAAGAGAGAAAGGCTGCAGCAGTGGCTGCCAACGAGACGATGGCTATGATAACGAAGCTTCAAGAGGAGAAGTCTGCAATGCAAATGGAAGCACTTCAGTATCAAAGAATGATGGAGGAACAAGCTGAGTACGACCAGGAAGCCCTGCAGCTTCTGAATGATCTCATGATGAAACGAGAGAAGGAGAAGCAAGAACTTGAAAAGGAGCTGGAGATGTACCGTAACAAGGTTTTGGATTATGAAGCCAGAGAAAAGATGACGGTGGCTAGAAATACCGGTGATCGTTCCATTGATCTCGACTCAGAAGGCGAGTATGACGATATCAGTTTTGATGATACTCATCAAGAACACAATTTGTATGATGCCCCAGAAGAAACAGGAGGAAATTTTGATACTTCTTTAGAAGAATTTGAGGAAGAAAGGCTGTGCATTCTTGAGGAACTCAAAGTTTTGGAAGCCAAAATCTTTGCGTTGCATGAAAACGAAACACCGTTATCTAAAGATTTCGACAGTTGCAGTCACGAAGAAAACGGGATGTTTGATACATCAATGGATAACAAGAAAATCCATTTTGAAGGAAAAACTACAGACGCTACGGCAAAGAAACTCCTCCCACTCTTCGATGCAACTGATGATGAATTTGGAGAGGAAGTGTTTGATAAACAGGAAATTAGTACACATAACGCAGGAAACTTAAACGACATTCCCAATGGAACCGAGTTGGAAACAAGCAAAGTCGTTTTGCAAGAGGAACTTGGCCACGTGTATGAGAGGCTGCAGGCACTTGAAGCCGATAAGGAGTTCTTAAAGCACTGCATACGGTCCATGATGAAAGGAAACAAGGGAATGGCTCTTGTCCAAGAAATCTTGCAGCATCTTCGTGATTTGAGGTCTGCAGAACTCTCTGCAAGAAACTTGGCTGAAATTCCATTAGCTGATGTATCAAATGAAGACTGAAAAACAACAAGTACTCTTTTCTTGACTTGATGTTCGTTTAGTTTAAAAAGATTGTATCTTTCATTAATTTTTTCCTGAGTTGATAGCTATTATCAGCTTATATTATTTTTTTAAATCAATCTCAATAGATTTCGAGCATCTGATTTATAATATTATACATGTTCTCATCTCTAAATTCTTTCACAGGTCAAGTAGATTCTCGAGACTCCAAGGTTTTGATGCATTTTCTGGAGGGAAAAATGTATACATTAGATTTAGCTGCAACGCACGTGATGCTATGAAAATGAACATATTTGTAGACAACCAGCAAATGTTAAGATTTTGTTGATTTTTTATGAACTATGAGCCTGTAAGCATGCAAAATTTATTGTCTATTATATATGACATATGCAATATATTTTTTCATCAATTTTATATTCTTTATAAAAGAAAATATTGATCGATAAATCAAATATTTCCATGTTTGTATTTGAAGTATTCAAGGCAATATAAATCTTTTCTTGCCAACAAAATAAGAAAATATTAATGATTTAGTAACTTTATATCACATCTTATGATTAAAGAAACAATTCATAAAAGGCCAACCTTATCATGCCACGTCATCAAGTGATTATGGCAAAGTCTTCAATGCTACAAATATAAATAGGAGCATTTCACCACTCAACAGACACAAAACTCAATGCATTAGACAAGACACAACTGAAGACGAGTCAAGAGGTCGCTCAAAACAGAATTAAGGAGACAATAGAAGAAAGAAACAAAAGAGCGGTTCAAGAAGTCTCAAACCTCTCAAACGCAAATCAAGGAAGATCCACGACATTCAAAGAAAAATCAAGACGCTCGTCACAGAAATCCTCTAAAGTCAACATTTGATTCGTCAAGAAGTCGGGAGACCTGCGAATTAACGTTGTCAAGACCCGAATCCACTTTGACGGAAGATTAAATCGTCAAATCCACCAAGAGATATTCAATTTCAAGTCAAGTTCTCCATATCTATAGCTTTATAATTCGGGAATAAGTCAAAAGACCCTTAAATTAACGTTATTAGAGACCTAAATCAACATGGGAGGAGATCAAAGCATCAAGCTCCACCTCCAAAGTTGCCAAAATTAAATATCGCATTTATGAAGTGAATAATCAGATATGTTTAAGTAGAGATTTTGTACCTACAAAAATATTCAATTATATTAAAAAATCATTTGTAATATTTTTTGTTTCAATAAATTCATAAATACAAAATTTGTGTTACAAATTTCTGGCACGCCCAGTTGGACCGTCTCTACCTCTCATCTCTTCACCAAAACTCTAAAGTATCACAATGACTGCCAGCAAGATTCTGGCTCTCAAAGTCGCTACTTCAAGTTCAAATGAAACCATTGGAGTCATCACAAGAAGTATGTCCAAGAAAGCATACCTTGATGTGACTTTATAAGAAACTGTTGAGAAAGATCTACTCCATCTCGGCAGGATCGATGAAGATGATGGATATTTGAAGGATGATTCTTTTTCATTCACTCCTCGCACAAGTTGCAAATCTGACGAGAGACATAGAAGGTCTTGCAGCTCTCAAATCAGCAAGTTAATGAACAAGATCGACAACACTGATGCTAGTCACATAGCCGAAAAACAAGTTGAGGCACATGAAGAAGCTGAGACGTCTCTAAGGCAGCAATCTAATGAAAGAGAGAAGTCATCAACGAAATAGCTGCAAATCTCCTCAGAAGGGTTGATTTTCATTGACCAGCTGAAAGAATTCATCATGGGGACTACAAAAAACAACTTAATGGAAGCTCTAGGTCATCCATGACATACACAAAGCCATACACTCAAAGAATCGCTTCTACAGTATCAGAAGGACAATCAACACGATCGAGCTTACAAACTCCCACCTGTGGAAGGAAGAGCCTGATTATATCAACTGCTGGAGAAATTTGAACCTCAATTGCAAGGATAGATCATTCAAAACTTCAGCTATTGAGATATGCATCCAAGGAACGCATTATGGTCTTTGCTACATACTTTAAGGAATCAAATTAAAAACTTTGAAGAATTACCAACTCGTGCACATGCCATTGAGATAACCATGGATCCTGATGAACGAGAATATTTAAGTGCTGACACTGATGAAGATGGACAAGAAAAAGGACAAAAAATATGTCACATCACACTGCAAACTTTGGAAGGCTTCTTGATAAGAGCCTAAACTGTTAATAACATTCTTTATGATAAGAATATTTAAGTGCTGACACTGATGAAGATGGACAAGAAAAAGGACGAAAAATATGTCACATCACACTGCAAACTTTGGAAGGCTTCTTGATAAGAGCCTAAACTGTTAATAACACTCTTTATGATAAGAGTTTAAACTTTCAATAATGCTCCTAGATATGACGTTAAACTATCTAAATTCTTAAACTGAATTTCCTTCGAGCACTCCTTGATACGAGTATAAAATATCTATCAAACTCAAATGTAAGTAAAGACTTCTTGATACCAGTATAAACTATCTATCAAATTCTAATGAAATAAAGACTCCTTGATAGAAGTATAAACTTACCCTCAAATTCAAATTCAAATAAAGAGTTGAATACTCCTTGATACGAGTATAAACTATCTGCCAAATTTAAATGAAGACTCCTCGATTTAAGTATAAACTATCAACAAATTCAAATTGAAGGTTTTGATACGAGTGTAAACTATCAATTAAGTTTCAATGAAAACTCCTTGGTATGAGTATAAACTATCTGCCAAATTCAGCAAAGACTTATACATACACATAGAGTGCATCACAAATAACTAACAATTATTAGGGTTGAAAAGTAAATCAAATTATTCGATACTCGACTGAAATCAATCGACAGAAGCTCGTTTCGATTTAAATTTTTTTGTTTGATAAGGTTTCAAGTTCGACTCCAACTCAATTAAATTAATACGAAAATAATAAAATATACTTAAAATAATAAATTACTCGAATTCCACTTATAATTGATTTAATTAAAATTCGATTAGATTAATACAATTAAATTCAAACTTAATATTTTAAAATTTAATAATAATTCAAATAAATTTAGATAATGAGTAGAATCATATACGAAGAAGGATAATAGATGTTTGGAAAATCTTTAGAAATGTTTTAGAGGATGACGAAAATTTGATTCCACAAGCAGCAAACGCGTATTGTTCTCAAAGAGACCGAAATAGACGGCCCACAATATATACATATATATATATGTGTGTGTATAAGTTGGAGGTCATCACAAAATTCCAACCCATATTTCACGCTCCCTTTCCCCATCTTTTCTTCCTTGAAACCCTAGATCTTGATAAACAACTCCCCCTCTGCAATCAACTTTTTCATCAGGAAAGCCTCTAACCAGTTAGATCTCTATCTATTTCTCTCTCTCAGATCATCCTCTTCTCCTTTCTGGTCTTTCGTTACGCCTGAAGGTCGAGGACCGTGCCTGCTGCTTGCGATCCGATTAAGGTACTGTTGTTTTTTGCTTTTTTGGAAGTCCGAGGATTTCGGCTTCTATGGATCTGTGTGCGTGAATAGCTTTTGTCTTCGTTTTATTTGCGAATTTCGTTTTAATCATTGTTGAAAAGCTGGAATATCAATTTTCTGTGTTCTGATTTGGGAATATCTTCTTCGTTTTCGGGATTTGCTTTCAGAAACGGCAGATTCGTTATTTCTCTCTTCTAAGATGTATGCGCGTGCGTTTTTTTCCCCTTATTCTTTAGATCTAATCTATGTCTCTTTATTTTGCACAAGTGCATCATTTAACCATTTAATTTTTGTTTATACCGTTTCTTATTTGGTGATGTTTATTCGCATGGTTTCAAGTTTCAACTGATTATCTAAAAGAGGACGCGGATGGGAATTGAACGGGGATGGTTTACTATGACGAGTTAGCAGGAACTATTTTGTAGGAGGGTTTGTTAAGATATTCGGCAAAAGTTTAGATAGAAAGGAGCCAGGGGATGTTATCTGCTACACTATTGAGAAATAAGCAGAAAGTGATAGATTTACCATATTTTTCTGGTTAATTCACTTGAGAGAAACTTTTTGCTCAAGAAAGCTGGACTTACAAACTGACAAGACTTTGGTATTTGGAGGTTACGAAATGACACGTTTTAATTTGAGAGTGGTAAGTCAAACATAGCTCTATTTCAATGTCGTGAAGTGCTAATTAACCTGATTTTACAGCTCAAAAGTGTTGCGCGGTTGGAGAAACAGTCTTAGTTACTCAGTTCTACAGTGCAAAAAACAGCCTGAAAATGAAGAGAGAAGATATCATAAGTGAGGGTTAGACAGATTCTGTTGGCTGACAAATTACCTGGAGTAAGTGAATGAACCAAACCCAAAGCAATTCCTGCCATCACCACGCAAACACCATGTTCGTTTCTCTTTGATGGTATATCTTCCTGCTTGCCCCCACCATATCTTTTGTTCTTCATTGCCTGTTCAATCTATAAATTTGGATGCTCCTGAAGAATCTTTTTCATCGAGGAAGAATTATGGTTCTCCAGCACCTTAGAGAATCATTGCTTCCATTCTTCCTTTGCAAAGCAGTCAATTATTCATTGCAAACCAATTCTTCCAACTGGGTTCACCATAACCAATTGTTTCAGAGGCACCAAAGATTGCAACTCCTCGAAGAACAATGCAACAGAACATTTTCTAATCTCAAACAACTTCTTTCATATGTTTTTGTTTCGGGTCTTCACAGGAATCCATTCGTCATGAGCCGTCTTTTGTATTTGAGTTTGATTGAATTGAGAGGAAGCAATGGGACGGAAAAATTGGAGTTTGGAGTTGAAATATTTAATCAAATTGGACAACCAAATCTTTTCTCTTGGAATACAATGATCAGGTTCTTTGCAGTGTTTGATCCTGTGATTGCTTTGAATTATTATAAACAAATGCTTAGCCGGGAAATGGTTCCTGATAGATATACATTTCCATTCGTGCTCCAGGCATGTGGGGCTGGTCTTGATCTGGGTTCCGTAAAACAAGTTCATTGTCATATTGTGAAATTGGTACTTGATCATGATTTGTTTGTACAAAATTCTCTTCTTAATGCCTACATCATCTGCTGTTCAGATGCAGATGCATGGTCGGTGTTTAATGAAATGCCTGAGAAAGATATTGTTTCATGGACAAGTTTAATTTCAGGGCTTGTCTCGCAATGTAGTTACTGTGATGCCCTTTATTTATTCAAAACGTTATTGTCTGATGATTGTCAACCACAGCCTAATGTTGTTACAGTCGTCTCTACAATGTCTGCTTGTGCTAGTTTAGGTTCTATGGACCTTACCAAATGCTTTCATGCATTACTTGACAAGGCTGGATGGCTTGAGTTTGATGTTTCCGTTGTTAATTCACTAATAGACGCCTATGCAAAATGTGGAGATTTGTGCTGTGCTAGAAAAGTGTTCGAAGACATTGAAAATAGTAAGAGAGACTTGTACTCTTGGACAGCAATTATCTCAGGATACACTATGCATGGGCGGGGACGGCATGCTCTGAACATGTTCACTCAAATGGAGCTATTATGTAGACTTGTACCTGATGAAGTAACTTTTGTTGCAGTTCTTTCGGCATGTGCACATTCTGGACTGGTTGAAGAAGGTTTATACATTTTTGAGTTGATGAGTACAAAATATGGGATTCAGCCTGATCTTCGGCATTACGGATGCATTGTTGACATTTTAGCAAGAGCTGGGATGGTTTATCGAGCTTATAATATTGTTGAAAACATGCCGATGGAACCTAATCTGGCTGTATTGGGATCTTTACTAAGTGGTTGTAGGCTTCACAATAACTTGGAGTTTGGTGAAGCTGTTTTGAGAAAGATTGAGTTATTGAAAGATAGAGGTGGTGGAGCTCCTGTCCTTTTATCTAATATGTATGCAGATGAGAACCAATGGAGTAAAGTCATACACTTAAGGAAAGAAATGCGAGTACTGGTGCAGGGGAAACCCCCTGGTAGAAGCTGGATTTAGGTCAAGGATGCAGTCAATGACTTGCAACTAGGAATGAAACTGATTGACAAGCTATGGAGCTGGATATGGTTCTTGAAGGACTTGGAGAACTTTTTAGACCGTAGTAAGTCGATTGAGAGGGGCTCGAAGTATCCTCTACTTTGTTTGGTGAAAGTTACTTAGTTTGACTGAAAAACTATGTGGATGTCCCTACATCAATCCCTTTTTCTTCCTTTTGTTTTAGAATTTTGTTTGTAAGTATTGCTGTAAACATAGAAGTATCAATTTTGATTGTGCTGATTTGAGGAACATTTCTTCTTCTTGTTCTTTTAGGTTTGCTTTATAAAACAGTAGACTTAGTTTTCTCTTCAAAATATCATCCAAGATTTGGATCTAATCCTGTGTCCTTCATTTTGCCAACCATAATTGATTACTTTTATTATTTATGCTGTTTGTTTTATTAATGGTCCCAAGAGTAACTTTTGCTGTTGCGTATTCATTTTGGCATGTTTGAATTTGTCTGCTTGATTTTGTCTGGACCATTCTGTGGCACCTCTAAAGATTTCTGAACTTGGCCACAAATTTATAGATTATGTACTGCCCACAAGTAATGCTGATGTGTTGATGGGCTTGTATCAACTAAACAACTCCGGTTGTAGCATGCATACAGTGAACTATTAATTCAGAAAGTTGCTTCTAGCTGCATGTGTTTGGTTTAATTTCTAATTTTCTAGTGAGTTCTTTTTTAGTTTCTTTTTCGTACTTTAATCTGTCAGTTTCACTTGGATGACTGAGCTTTCTGTGCTTGAGATTAGTACTTACTATTTTTGTCCATTCGTGTTCTTACTTGCATTGTTTATTTGGCAGATTCTTGCAATTTTTATCATCAATGGCTTCTTTGGATATGTCTTTGGACGATATGATAAAGAACAGGAGAAGTAATAACCGAGGAGGCAGGGGTGACGGCAGGCCCCGACGTGGAAAGGGGCCAGGAATGTCATCCAGAGGTGGAAGACCATTTGGAGCTCCTCGTAGAAATCCACTTGGAGTAAATGTTCGACCATCAGCATACACAATTGCCAAGGCAAGCTCAAAATTATGGAAGTCTTGTGCATTTTGTTGACAAATCTGCTATGCCATAGTACCTTACAGGAAGGTTCTGTAGTTGCTTTAGAAATTCAATCTGAGAGATATTGACACTGTTGCTCCTTGGAGAAGCCTACAATTCCTCGGCCAGGGAAAAAAGGCTGTTATATTCTAATCAATGCTCTAGGTTCCTGATGGTTACTCTCTTCCTGTGGGTTTTTGTTCAGCATTTTGAATTGGCTATTTGTCAAAATTGGAAGACTTGGCGGCTTCTACGTAGCATCTTATGTAGAGAAGCTTCATTACCTGAAAACCTAAAGGCTTTCAACGTTTTAAGACCGCTAACAACTCAGTTCTTGAAATGCCTTACCATCTTTATTGATTATTATTTAATAGAGAGCGCTCTAGTTTGTCATTATGGCCTGTTAGAGGGGGAGTTTGTGATGGATCCTTTCGATACGACTGTTTTTTGATGGATTCGATTGCACTCTGGATTTACTTTGGGGCGAGATTTCGATCATATTCCTGTTCATGGTATTTTGCAAAGGTGGCTTCCTTCGCTGAACTTCAGAACTGGACTACACCTTCTGCATGGCATTATCTGGCATGCAGTGTGTCAAACCTCAACTCCAATATAGACTAAAATACATACATCAAGTTTCAATGGTATTAGATTGTCTTGTTTGCCCTTTTCGACGTGGCTTCTTCGTGGAACTTTGCTGATATCTGATTTATCTTGAAGAGTAACTATTGTTTTCTGGTCATATGCTGACATTGACTTTTCCCAATCTCCATATATTTTTTGGTTTCCTTGCATCAGTCCATCCGCAGAACCAAGAATTTGCCCTGGCAGAATGGTTTGTTTGAAGATAGTCTTAAAGCAGCTGGATTGTCAGGGCTGGAAACTGGTACACGATTGTATATTTCCAACTTGGAGGTTGGTGTAACCAATGAAGATATAAGGGTACTAATATTCATGTGCTTTGACATTATTCATCTTTTAATTGAGTCTCTATTGGAAATTTGCTGAAAGAGACTTGCGACACAGGAGCTCTTTTCTGATATTGGAGAGTTGGTGCGATATGCAGTTCACTTTGACAAAACTGGGCGCCCAAGCGTAAGTTTGGAACTTTGTGTAGTGTATGTTATGATTTATTTTATCCTCCAAACCTTTGAAAATTGATATGCATTGACGCTTGATGGGGTACATCTGTTACTCGTGCAAAAATGTACTTTCCTGCCAAAGTGATGCTTGTTTGGAAAAGATTGTCCTGTAGAATTTAACATGCGTTGCTAATAGGGTGCTTTTTCAGAAACAACCCAATGTACTTCTGGAATAGTGCCTTGCTAAGTTTTATCTTCTTGGTTTGCTTGTTATCCTGTATCATAGGTTACTCGTTGCCTCTTTTTAGATTCGTCTTATCAACTTTTAGTTACCCCTTTGTGATGGGGGTTGGTTGATGGGAAGGGGGAGGAGGTGGGTATATACATGCTAATTGCTTTGAATTTACACTACTTGTGAAGTCTGACTGTGGCATTTATGTATGAAGGGCTTCATCAAGTCTAGCCACTGTTGGCTTCCCTTTCTTTTCATTCTACTTTTAATAGATTTAGCACTCGGACCTTATTAATTTGTTCACCTCTTATGATGTTCGTTTTTTTGCTTTCGACGTCTTGGTTTTATCATAATACTGGCTGTTGGTTTTATTCTACTAATAGAGATAATTTTTTGGTATCAGAGAATTGTCACACCTTTCCTTATATAAACTTCAAACTTTTATGTTCCTATTCCTTTGCTTGGAGATCTGTTATGCTAAATTTTATTTAGCCTGGAAATGATTATAAGCACCATGTTGGATATATGTTCGGCTAATTTTATTTAGTCTTGAAAGGAGTTATTTTTTGTATCCATATATAGTGGTTGCTTTTTCCTGCAAAAGCTATAATTTTCTGAATTTGTGGCACAGGGTTCGGCTGAAGTTGTATTTGCAAGAAGAAGTGATGCCTTTCAAGCACTGAAGCGGTATAACAATGTGCAGTTGGATGGAAAGCCTATGAAGATAGAGATCGTTGGTGCCAATGCTGAGACCCCTGTCTCAGCTCGAGTGAATGTAGTGGGAGGAGCAAATGGAAGAAAGAGGACAGTTGTCATTGCGTACGTGGATATAGTTTTTCCTACTTTTTCTGACTTGTCAATTTATGTTTTTATTTCGCCCTGTCATAGTTCTTTATTTCGCTATTGTGGCTGTTGCGTGATTTCTTATAGTACTATTTGCGAAGATATAAGGGTTCTTTAGTCCTTTCATCGCACTGGCTTCGTTATGCATTGATTTTACTACATCCTATCCATTATTGTTGGCCATAATGGTAATTGTAGGTAGTGTCAGACTGATCCTAGAAAATCATTTTCCAACGGTACATTCCTTTTTTCTTTTTCTGGTAAAGAGTGTAGTTTGTTCTCCCAATGACTATGGAGGTTGTTTAATTGTGGTTCATGTACAGTGATTTATCAGTGGGTTTTCATTTGGTATTTATTCTCCTCTTTGTTAAATACTTCTGGAATCAGAGGCCAGTGGGCAGCAGATGCCAGAAGTTTCTTGTTTGCAATATTCTAGGGTTTTGTCGATAAAGGTTGTTCTTTTGTGATCCTGTTTGGATGGAAACTGAGATGCTAATTTTTGTGCAGGCCTGGACCTGGTCGTTCCAGAGGAGGCTTTGCATCAGCTAATCGTGGTTCTGCGTAAGTTGACCATAACCTTTTCCTTTTTTCTGTGGGTTGGAGGGGGGTCTCTTGCGGTATATTAGACCTCTGTTAGCTGCTTCAGTGTGTGTTTTTGAAATGCTAGTAATGCAAGTTTTGATTAGGCAACGAATCCTTTTCAAACTTTTAAGTCTTCATTGCCATGTCTACAAATAGGCTGGTGTTAATATGTAATATTGGCATGGAAAAAAGGACACTTGTGGAGGATTGTCCCCAGTTTTCAAGTGTGTAAATGTGTTCTTTTGTTCACATTGCTAGTATTGCTTATATGATGTGTTTTTGGCAGACAAAGGGGTCGTGGAGGTTCAACCAATGTACGTGGAGGCGGACGTGGCCGTGGAGGTGGACGTGGTGGAGGTCGTGGACGTGGTGGAGCTCAATGGAGAAAGAAAACTGTGGAGAAATCAGCTGATGAACTTGACAAGGAGCTGGAGACTTATCATGCTGAAGCAATGCAATCTTGATGTGCATGGAGCTGCTTCCTAGTTAGATCTTCGACTGTACAACTTTCAGGGTGCTGACTGCTAGAGTGATTTTTGGTTCTGTTTCTCTTGTTGATTGGATTAAATTGCTAGTCTTGCTGGATGATTGAACTCAGTTGTGTGGCTGACATAGTGTAATAGTATTATTCATCTCTTGCCCCCGAAATTCCCCCTTGAGAACATCCTCGGAGTTGCATCCCACCATCTGTTTGGCATGTGCAAGTCTTATGATTTCAGATTTAGGGTAATGGTAAAGATCCATATGATGGGATTCTCTTGAGAGTCGATACAGGGAAACTAGAATCTGCAGCATTTGGTTCAGCACCATCACACGTGAAAGCTGCAACACTTGCCTGGAGTGAATGCCTCCACAAAGACCGCCTTATACTTCCATTCTCGTCCTTCGGCTCCAAAACCCATATATTGTACATATTGAGTACTTCTTAACATATAAGTTGCTCGGCCGAGCCTGCCACTAATATGCAATTTGTTGTGACTGGGTATGGCATCCTTCAAGCAGCTGAGGATGGCTTCACTTTCCATTTCCCACCTATTAATGCCCAAGTCGAACTGTTTACTGCATTATCATGTTCACATCTTAAAATAACTATTAAGTTGTCTATTCTCCTATTTTGATTTCTGCATTTCACTTCTTCGACTGTCATTAGTTTGGACATGGGAAGCATGAATTTGCTCTTCTTCCTCCGTAGACGGATTGGGGCAACTTGTTTCCCAATCACAAAATGTTGCTATACGAGCTACATATTTATGTGGGGATGAATTAAATCCATGCAGTACGGGAGAAGTACGGTAGAAAGAGTTGGAAGTAAAATAATATCCTTTTAAATATCATGCTCTTCTCTAAACACACAGCACTCTGCACGCTAAATTTACAATAGAACTACCAGAGAAATATTTGTACAAGCTTTTGTACAGAAAAGAATGGTAGGAAAAGTAACCAGATGGAATTTCTTTTTCTTCCTAACCTTTGCTTGAGCAAAGCCGATGAGGATTATTTCTCTGTAACCGAGGCATCTCTGTTCAATAGCAATTGTCCTGATTCATCTCTTTTGAAAAGCTTCTCAACTATGTCATTCCAATTGGTTCTAGCGGTTTTGCAAAATGACTTTTCTGAGGAAGGTTTGTCGTCAACCACATCCACACTTTTGGGCACCAAAGATCCCTCTTCCGTGTTGCTGGAGGCTTCTTCTTCGCAAGACGCTACAGCGTGAGGTATATTTAGACTTAGAGCTCTCTCCAATGCATCCTTATGTTCTTTCTCCAACGTCAGCTTCCTATCAAGCTTCTGTACTTTAGGAGGAGTTGTTATTGTTTCTGTGCTGTGCTCCTTCAAGCACTGCATGGGAATATGCACTTTCTTACAAACATTTGAGAAAGAATATGAAACCAACTTGTGCAAGTGTGTAACTAAGTGTAATATATAATCTGATAATAAGCTTCCCAAGTCCTGTATTTGAAGGGTTGAATTACTAGCTGTAATATAAGTATTACAGTCACCAGTGTTACGAGTCTAAAGATTCTGAGAGAAGTTTTATAGTAGATGAAACATATCCGTCGTTTAACATATGGTCCTATAATTCCAAGGGTGTGAGCTAACACCTAACCATCATAAAGATAATAGAGCAAGTAGAAAAGCAAATATTAGCAAATGTAAAACACAAACAAGCACATTAATTAGAAAGGTGATGATTAAATGCCTGTGCATACCCTTTTTTTTTGTTTCGGGGGGGGGGGGGGGGGGATAGTGTGGGTGGTTTGGTGTAAGAAAACAACAGAAAAACCTCTAAAGGGAAGAATGGAAATGGAACAAAGGAAACTCACCTTTAAAGTGTCACAAGTTCAGCCTATCCACTTTGGTCTTGTTTGCAACACATTTAATCTGGTATGCATGTAAATTTTACTATTAGTCTTTTGGTACATCAGTCAATTAGTTTCCACCAGAATGGCTCCTTGGACTGGAAAAATTACCCACTTATGATTCTACCTTAACAATAACCTAGTCCAACAAACTGAAAACCCAACTATGAGGAATATCACATTACCCACATAAGATCCCTAGTCTTCCCAAATCTCAGAACCCTAATTCTTCAAGTCCTCGGGTTTCTCTAAATTGAATTCTACCGTAATCATCTTGGGGAATTGATAAAGAACTATCAACCAGCATTATCATTACATTGTGGATAGTATAGTAGATGTCCTAGTCCAAGTTATAGTGCAAAAAAGGACTGAGCTTCTGGGTTGTCATCCACCCACAAAGTTCCCAAGCTAGCCTCCTTCCAACAAGAGCACGCTCAAAGAGGATCCAAGTTTCAAGCCTGTGAGGGTTTACTGTTCAATTTTCTTCAAGAAACTAGGTAATTTATGTTACAGAGCATGAACTAAGGTAAATGAGTCGCAAGTTTCTTTATGCAAAATTTGGGTCATGTACAAAGGGCTTGGATTGCAAGAGCAAAGATCCTGAAGTAAATGCAGCTTAAGTAATAATAATTAGGGTTTCTTTATTACTTAAAATCTCTAATAAGTGAACGCTGACTAAGAGTTTCATGTAAATCCTAAATATTTATCCTCCATATCGTTATGGTGGAAGATTGAACAGCAGATCTACAGTAATCAAACAATAACGGCTTTATTATCATTTCTGTAAGATAAAGGGGCATAAAAAAATTCAAAACTGTAAACCAGATGCTACTTTGTACTAGGAAATCAATGTTTAGGCTCCAAGATAAGTAAATCATGTCTATAAAGTTTATTGAAGACAAAATAAAGGGAAGAGAAGTTAAGAAAAGAGACTCAAAAGCATTATACTCACTTCTAAGGCTTTTTCTGCCTCTCGTTCTATCCAAATAATAGCATGATCCGAGGTAGCATTGCATGATAAGACAATATGCTCAAATCTTCCATCCACAGGAATAGCTGTTCTAATCTCTGGAGGAAACCTTCCACATCTATTTGTGACAACCAGAGAATTGAATTTCTTGTGACACGTGAAAGAGATTAACTATTACAAAATATATTAAAGCACAGTGTTTGTTAGCATCATGTCATACATTTTTATACAAAAGTATAAAGCACTTGGTCATGATGGCGATAGATAGTGCCAGAGGCTAATTTTCTCAATGTTTTTTAAGTAAATGAGGAGATATGGCAGGTGCTTTGTGCATGACAATCATTTGAAAGATAAATGAGGAGATATGGCACTGTATTAAGTTGCATTATAAGTGGGCTTTCAGCCTTCAGGATGCACATATTATAAAAAAAAGGATCCAACAACACATACGAATCTGTGACAAGCCTCTTAAAATGAATTCCACTCAAGTAGAAGCCAGAGCCTTTTGTGGGTTCAATGAAGTTAGGAACAGGTTGAACTACATAGAACCTAGCATAAATGTATTAACAACGGCGACTTATTTATATACTAATAATTGTGGCACACTCAATGTGTGTGCAAAATGGATAGGAATTCACATAATACTTATATAAGTATATAATATTAATTAGATTGAATAAATGTAACTTATTTTATATAAATAACGTGTTACTGTTTTTTTTTCAAACTTAAATTAATGAAAATTGTAATTATTATGAGTTGGTTCCTATGTATTTACCAAAAGGAGAGAAAAATATAATACAATAGGGAGGTGAGAGAACAAAAAAGAAAAAATACGAGAGAAGGGAAAAATTACTTATTATTTTTCTTTTCATATAAGGTTAATTTGGTCCGTACACAGAGCACGGTGTGGTGGGTACTCTACATCCTGCAACGTAAATGGTATAGACTAGCGGTCGGAGCACATTCAATGTTTGTTCATACTCGAAATTTTATTATACTTGTGTAACTATTGAAAAAAGAAAAGCAATATCAAATGAAAAGGTGATTGAATTTGATAAATTGGATTTAACTGAAATGGGTATAAACAAAATTTATTCATAAACCTGATTGTATAAAGTGATGGTTATATTATGGAAGAAATAAATATAATTGAGGGCATTCCAGTCCATGCAAATTATGCCAACCAAGGTCGTTACTATGGGGATCAACCCTTCAATAAATATTATAAATAGATATGTGCATATAGAAAATATAGGGGAACTGGTTTTACTGAGCACAATGTGTATGGCCTAATAAACCTTATATGAAAAAAATGATAAGGAACTTCTTCCCTTCTCCCCATCCTGCAACCTAAATTGTATACACTAGCGGATGGAGCACATTCAATGCGTGTTCATACTCTAAATTTTTATTTTATTTACGTAATTAGATGGAAAAAAAATAAGCAATGTAAAGTGAAAAAACTGATTAAATTTGACAAAATGGATTAAGTTAAACATGTATAAACAAAAATTTATTGATAAACCTAATTGGATAAAGTGATGACTATTTTACGGAAGAAATAAATATATTTGAGGGCAATTTAGTCCATGCACGTCATACCAACGAAGGTTGTTACTATGGGGATCAACCCTTTAAAAAATAGTATAAATAGATAACTGCATATGGAAAATATGGGGGGACTGGTTGCAGGGGTTTATTATCTGCAGACAACTTATTTCATTTATCCTGTACAGTCATTGGGGAGAACATAGTTTATATCCTGGACTGAGTTATTGGATATCAACATGAAACTTAGGAACAATTACACCAAAGCAATACACGTTACCATGATGAGAAAGTATTTTCACTAATTTTGATCTGATTTTATTATACCATGTAATGAAAAGAATTTGAGCTGTGGAGACATGGTCAAGTTAAATCTCTGGCCTTGAAACCAATTGCGAAACAATCTTTACAAGTTTTTGATGCAATTTTACCTGCAAAATTTTCTTTCCACGATGTGGTATACCCGACCAGGTGCATATAGTCTTCTTGGATCTCTGAGCTTTCTACCTTCAGGTATGAATGTATCCCTCAGGCAGACGAGAAACAATAAGCAGGGCAAACTGTCCAATGCAATTGGGACTGGTTTAAATGGTGGTAAAGACTCGTCTATTTAAGAGCCAAAACTTAAAAAAACATGGTATTGCGAAAGCTTCATATAGCCTCCAAGTATCATCGGCTAATAAAAACTAACCAGAAGATGGACTTGAAAATGTCTTCCAATGGAGTCGGAGTTCTGGGCAAGAAATCATCCTGAACAATGCAAGTTACAGGAGCATCATTAGTTAAAGATGTTCAATTATTTTCAACAATATACTATGCACCAAAAAAGGTGGAAGATGAATTTACAAATTCATTTACTTCTTCACAATGGGGCTCTTATTGGCATTCAGAACAGAATTTACACTGGAGAAATGCAAACATACAGTGCCCCAATCTCAGTCAAGGGGGCTAGTTGTGAAAGAATCTTATTTTGGGATGCTTCACATTCTTATAACCATGTCATTCCAATTTACATCCTCCACGTAAGACACAATATGATTTCCTCCTTTCTTCTGGGGTGAATTACACTGATAAGACTTCAAGCATTATCTCATTTCAGTCTCTCACGTCTCATTATATAAAATTTGTCCATCATATCTAATAGATTATCTCTTCCCATGGCTCATATTGAGACAAGTTTCAAGCATGAAATGACCCCGGTTATACGCATTTTGGAGAAAATCAGTATAAACTTCATCTTTTGCATGATAAATTTAAGTTTTTCCCAACTCAAGTGGGAAAATATGGTAGGACCAAGTGACTACTTCTCATCCCATGGCACTGTTATCCATGGTTGATTCTATACAGCATAACCAAAGCAGAACTCGGCAATAATGACAGGAAGACAAATATTGAACCATCAGTACAGTGGCAAGATGGAAACTTAGCAGAATGTTTCCCAGCTGCAAAAATATGGAATGTAATTTGCCGCCCGAGCAGAAGGGAGGGCTTTGAGATTTCCCAAACTTTGGCCTGAGAATATTGTTCCACATAAGGCGCTAAGAATTAGAGTTCTGGTTTTCTCTTTCTTCTTTTTACCCGATATGGTTTGATCCGCCATAAAACAAGACCGTGGTGGCGAAAATAGCATATAAAATGTTCAAATCATTCAGCATCAACTTCCCTCAATAAATGTAACAGACTATCAAATAACCGATTTAGTCACAAAAAATTAAAGGCAAGGATAAACTAAAAACCACTCACCTGCAACACAACGGAATGTATAATATCAGCATACTTCACGGCCAAGTTCAGAGACATACAACGAGCCGGCGCCACAGCGTAACACCTCACCAAATTCCTCGGAATACCCCCTAATTTATTCCCATGGTTTGCCACAATCACACTCAATAGAGATGCAACCCCTGACCCCAAAGAATGCCCAGCAAAGACCATCTTGTACTCCCTTCCATTCTCCTCCCACAGTCTTTTCAAGGTTTCCGACTCGGCATTCAAAACCCATATGGCAGATTTCAACAACCCATGATGCACATATCCCCCATCAAACATCTGCATACCCAGACGGTTATCAAGAAGCAATTTGTAATCGCTTTCCTTCACCAAATTCAATCCCCGGATCGCAAGTACTATCTCGCGATTATCGTGGTCGAGGTATATTAAGTAAGGCGGAGCGTGGCCCTCTGTTTGCTCGTAGGTAACGCGCTTGATTACCCAGTCGGGGTTGAGACGGTAGCCTCCTGCAGGAGCGTATTTGGGGCAGCGGAGGTCGGGCTCGTAGACAGCCAAAATGATGCGGCAGACTCGAGGAATGGGTTCAAATTCCTCGGCGGTGGCGATGGGCCAAGTGGCGCTATCGTCAGAACCGATGTAGGTGCAGCGCTTCCACGCCCAACGCAGGCACCCAAGAACCACCACGCATTCCACCCCACAAGACACCGACATTTCATCAAACAAATTATGCGCAACAATAAACTTCGAGCTTTTAATAGGGCTTTATAATACCAAGGAGTGCGAAATGACTTTAATATGATGATTTCACGTGGAGAAGACAGCACAAAGCTTCACGTGGGTCGGGGCTGTAATTACTTGTAAATCTGCTAAATCCTTGTTGGTGGGCTAGGAAATCAAGAACTGGAAAACAGAAAAAATGGGTTTATTCTGGTGCCTATCTTGAGGTTTAAGCATGCAATTTTTCCCTTTGCCCTGTAAATTATTGAGTCCGTTCTATGCGTGTTCTAGGGAAATAAGAGACAAAACGCGCTCGAAGTGTTCGAAGAATTGACTAGCTGTTAATGAATAATGACTCTTGCATAGGTCACTGTTGTAAGTTTGGGAACAAATCAACAAGACAAATGGGGCATTGTTTCCCCATTTTGGACTACGCCATATGAAGACTGTTTTCAGTTTCGCAGCCGTCTTCCCATCCTTAATATGCTAATTTGTACTCGTGTTTGTAAATGCTTAAAATAAACGTTAACATTATTATTGAAAATAAATTAAAAATAATATTTTGATTTTGTAATTTTTATTTTTAAATTAATTTAAATGAAAAATTATATAAAGACTTTTACATTAACATTCCTTCTTCCCATCCTCAATATAGTAATTTATACCCGTGTTTGTAAATACTTTAAATAAACGTTCGGATTATTATTAAAAAATAAATTGAAAATATTTTGTTATTCTTACTTTTAAATTGTTTAAATTAAATTAATTTAAATAAAAAATTATATGAAAATTGTTAAGTCAAATTAAATATAGTAATTTGTGTCTGTGTTTCTAAATGTTTGAAATAAACACTTATTAATTAAATTTAAAATAGTGATTTTGTTTTATAATTTTTTATTTAAAATTATCTAAATTAAATTAATTTAAACAAAAAATTATAAGCAGCTCCTTCCAATTTCTGCATCTTATTGGTAAAATTGTAAATATTAAATCATTTTTTCAAACATTTCGACTTCGACTTTTTTTCGATTTTAACTTTGTTTTCAAAGACTTTTAATTTTTACTATTGCTCAGTTTATAATTTTTTCTGCAGCTTATTCTCATTTATTGCAAACACCATCACATTTCAGTTAAAATTACCACAAAAACACAAAAGAAAACATTACATCTCATTTGAATTTGCAATGATCATATTATTATTTAGGGTTAATTGTGACAACCACTCTTTACTTTATAATGAATGTGATTATTTGTAATGGGATTAATTTAAGAAAAAAAAGAAAGATCCACAAGAAGTGTAATGTCCTGAAATTGTAAAATATCCAAATAAGACACAAAATTTACGCGTTTATTCTAAAAATAAACTCTTAAATATTTAGATAAAATAGACCATAATCTTATAAAATATTAGTAATTCAAATTTTGTAATTAATATAATAAAATTTGAATGGGTTTATAAAAAAATCAAAAAATAAATTAGGAACTTCTTATTCTTTTGAAGAAGTTTATGAACATTTAATATCTTATTTATTTTATCTCATAATTTTCTTTCTTAAAATATTCATAAGATGTTCTGAAGGGTTTATAAGCTCACCTAAATCCCTTTTGAACCATTGCACGTATTTATATCTATGCAGACGCATATGACTGGGGAAATTTTTATCATCATTATATTTTTATTGTACATATGGAATTAATTATTAACAGTAACAATTTTTTTTTAAAAATAAAAAAGAAAACTGTAGTATGTATTAGTAACAACATATAAAAAACTATTGTTAATGTCAAGATCGTAAAAATTATTAGTGTAAATTTAACTGACGCCTCTTAAGGTTAGGTCTAAATATACAACACTCTATCTCCTTTGCAGAATTACATATTCACCCTCTAACGGGGAACGTTTGAGTAAATTTTTGTCTCTATAATTTTAATAGATTTAATTATGATTTTATGAAAGAAAGAGAATATTTGTGTATTTAGACCTAATATCAAATAATATCAATATTTTATCAAAATTATTATTTTTAATTTGGGGGGGGGGGGGGGGGAGTAGAAGAAGAGAGAGCTGGTCTAGAAGCAACTGCAAGTGGACATGAATTAAAGTATATCATTTGAATGCTTCTCTCCAATCTCTAGAAGGTTGTAAGCATATCACTTATTTCAATTTTTATTTTCCACGTGTACTATTTGAAAAAAAATAGATTTTTTTTTATAAAAAAATTAAATCAAATTTAATTAAAATAAATAACTCTAATTACTATAGAAAATTCTATTTATTTATTTATTTTAAAGAACTCGCTAAGCTCAATTTTCACATATTATAAGTCGGTCACTGTTAGCTCATACTATGTCACATAACATAACGAGTTGTATTCAAGGGACCAAACTTGACGAACATCATAATATTGGACAACTTTATAATAAAACAAAACATTAGAGAAATTAGAGAGTAAGAGATTATTTGAGAATCACTAGATAAAAAGTAGACATCTTAATTCATATTTTATGTTCAATAATAATTCATGTAAAGAAAAGAATAAAACAGCACATCTGAATTTGCAAGATAAATATTCCTCCAATATAAAAGGAGATGCCTAAAGTATATCAATTTATCAGCTTTTCACATCAACATCTCTGCCCCATTATTTTTCTCAACTTTACAACAATATTCCTTTTTCTTTTGACAAAAACAATTAGTTGAATATTCATCTTTTTTTTTTTAAATTTTTTGACCCAATTTCTTGGAGTGATAGGATGTTTGGCTAAGTTTATTTAAAGGATACTTACACTTCCCTCCCTTGAATTTTGGTGTAATTACATATAAATTATATGTAGTTTGAGAAACTATATCTAGCACCCCTAAGGTTTGCTTCCTTCTAAAAAATAAGTCTCTTCGTCAGTTAAAATTCATCGAATTTTGATGATATTAGTAAAAAATCAGAGAAAAATAAGAGGTATAATTGAGTCTAAAAAAATTGTTAAATGAAACCAAATACTTGAAAAAAACAATTGAATATCAAATCATATTTTTAGTTTGGTATTGGCAAAAACTGAACTTTCAATTTGATAGATTTTCAATTGGTTAATCAAAAATTGCGCACTCCTAATAACAAATATAATTAAAAGTTGAAGGGGATTATTAAAATCTTAAGAATATATTGGGAACTCCTTATCTTTTTTGAAAGGAGATTAATTATAAGTTTATTTCAAAATCTTTTCAATAACTTAAAAATTCTCACACATTTAATGAGGTGTTTTGAAGAGTTTATAAGCGCACCGGCAAACACAAAACTCATCAACCATTCTTGAGGTCTTGTAGCTCAGTTGGTTAGAGCGTTGGTCTTATGAGCCGAAGGTCGCGGGTTCGAGCCCCGCCAGGACCATCCCACCACTTTCAATTATTTTAATATTTTTACGTCGATAAAAGAATCATTGACCATTCTTTTCAAAAAGGGAAAAAAAAAAAATCAAAGATGGTGGCTTTTTAATTTTAAATAAATGGTTCTGAGAATCTCTTTTGCCCGATGTACTCCATTTCTCTCCCAGAAAATTCAAGGAAATGATGTGAAAAGTATCTAGATTGTGAGTAGACCCACCTCTTATTTGGCTTCCGCGGATCATTCCACATTTTTTCTTTTTCGATAAAAAATTGAGTGGTTTTGATTTCTTAGGATATATTATTAATATGATAAAATTCTTATAAGTTATTTATTAATACATTTTTTCACATCGACTAAAAAATCAAACTCACAATCATCTAACTATAAAAAAATATAAGTTGTTCATACCAGATGAGCCAATAAGTATTGGCTTGATTAGGCAAATATTGTATGTGATTGAGGACGTCCTAGAAATGGCAATCGGGCCCAGACCAGGATCTGCTCTAACTAGGGCGGGTTTGGTACACTTTTTAGGGGGTTTGGGTCCTAATTTATTGAATCCGGTCAAGTCCATGGTGGGGCAGGAAGGGTTTGGTCTCCCGAAGTGGGGTGGGTTCAGGCAGACCCGCCACATTGCCACCATTAGATTGTCCCAGTGATGATGATCCTCGCAGATTATTAGAAATATCAACTTTTTAGTTAACCAATCGCATAAAAAATTTAACTTTTATCGAATACTAAATCAATCATTCTATTTGTCGGATCCAAGTTTAAAAACAATGATTATCGCAATTACAGTCACTTTCTAATTAGTCACATCTTTATCATTACCTACAAAATAAAGGTGCCCTTAGTCTCAGTTAATAAACCCACTTCCCTTATTGGGTTTATTAATAAAGGACATAGGACAAATTTGAATTAGATTGGACAATTAATCTTAACCCCAAAAGTAAGCGCGTTTGAATTGCAATAATATATATATAAAATAAATAAAGTTTTAACAGTAAAAGCACACTCAAAAAAAAATTTGAGTACTATTTATAAGTAATGTTTAATGTATAAAGTACAATTAGATAGGTTGGATGCTACCACTCTTGCTTTCAAAATTTGGGTCGAAGAGTTGAATCAGGTCAACAACAGGGTGGTGACAGTTATTTAATAGGTCGTATTATTATTCTTAATGATTCTTACATTAATAATTTTGTTAAGTCATTATACATATGATATTAATTCACACAATTTATTACCAAAAGAAAAGAACGGTCAAAGTGTAAGAAAAGTCGGGTTTTGTCAAAGATGGCTCTGACTGATCATGGCTTAAATGCTTTCAGACCTTTCCATTTGACAATTCTTAACTAGGTTTTGCCATTTATTTCTTTTCTTCTTTTCTTATTATTAATAGGCAATTCAAATAGCAAATAAAATAATATGACCTATCTCATGAATAGGGATGACAAATAGGATAGATAGACTGTGATAGTTGTGAGTGTAAATTCTGTCGTGTCTGAAAAATTAAAACACAAATATATTATTATAAATAAAAATATGTATTTGATAGGTAAGAATGTGTACAATCTCTATATAATTCTCTGATTCTTCCCTTCGAATATGTATGTGACAAATTTAAGGTAAAATCTTCTTGTAAATCTCCCATTAACTTGGTTAGAGTTTTTATAATATTGATTCAAGGGCTTTCACCAGTAATTTCGAATTAAACGCTATAGTTTTGACTTTGAATTTGAGGATTTGGAAGTAGATTTGCTACTTGAATCTTCTTGAAAATATATTTGGATATTTATAACATTAATTCGAGGGTTTACTGCCTGTAATCCCGGAATTAAATGCTATAATTTGTGGGGCACTATCGACGAACAACTCAACCTTCAGCTTGGATGCATTTAAATATTCTTGAGCTTTGAAGAACTGGGCAAAGAGAATAGCCTCCTTTGCTTGCTTCAGTCTTTGTTATCTAGCTCTATGTGTTTTGAATGAGCTCTAGTGATCCCTTTATATAGGTGTGAAAGAGGGAGAGTTGTGATGCACTTGAACGCCTTTTGTATTATCTATTTATAATTTAATTTAAAGAGATAAACACATTAAATATTTGGCAAGACATGATTGGTCAATTTAACATTATCTCTTTAATATTTATATTTTTTAAAAGAGATCAATATCAAATTACATGTTCTGATTTGATTGAGAGCACATGCAGTTGCTTTATGTGGTGAATCTTTGACTGCAAAGCATTATTTGACTGACCGAATATTTCATTTTGACACTTATCGACCATTGAGTTGACGATAAAATATATATAAAAAAATATCAATTAAATTGACTATTTACATTTAAAATTAATTTAGTAAATTCTAAAATATAAATAGAAAAAAATATAATTGAGAATTTATTTTACACTTATCATCATTGAATTGAGCGTGAAATTTATCAAATTAACAACGTGTAAGATAATTTGTCAAATTTTTTAGTAGAGAAAAATGGTGTTCTACTTTTTTAATATAAGGTCTACTGTTATGTATAAGGTGCTAAATATAAATAGTTATTTATTTATTTAATAATATTATATATGATGCCACTTATTATTATAAAACACACATAAACACTCAAAAATAAAACGATGCTCGCAGAATAGTTTTAAAATTAATGTAAGAAAATTGAACTTACCAAAGAAAATTTTATTTTAAATTTAATAATGAAATGAGGATTTTATAAGATAATTTAAAATTTTAAACATAGCAATAAATATGAATTAAAATATGATAAATAAAAATGTAAATACTTCCATTAATTGATTATTCATAAAATTTAATGTGTTGGAAAATATATTAAATTAATTTGATTTAATGATACAAATACATAATTTAGTATTTTTTTAAAAAATTATATATGTAGTATTTTTAGTATGAACATTAATTGGGAGTAAACATTTATACACAACTTCAAAGGTACAATGATTTGATTTTATGAATAAGATTGTGTACAAGTCGGAAAGTTATTATTTTGAACTATATTATACAAGAAATTAATTACCATACTATACATAAATATTAAAATTAGTAAAAAAAATAAGGTGATTTTGAAAGCATATTATAACAATGTGACGATATCATGGAGTTAAACTCTTACATTTATTAATTATATAGAAAATTTAAAATATTTGAAGAATATATATAATACAATATAAAAAATTATAATTGTTATTACTGTCTTGAGTTTTAATTTGAATATTATCAGACTCTATATAAGAATTATAGTCTACTAAATATAAAATCAAACTCGATTACAAAAATACGATTTTCAAAATTAGCCCCAACACCAACTCACCCCATCCTTAATCCACTAATTGCAGTGTGGTTTGAATTGAGGCGGTCCCACAATTTTATTGAGCACCCCGACTCTTGATAGTATTTATACAAATATTTAATTTATTCGAATTTTGGTTAATAATACATGTGTTTGTAAGAGAAATTATATTTTTAAATATATTAAAAATAAATAATAATCTTAACTTTTTAAAAGAATATATTATTTTAAGAGTATATTACAACGAGCACCTATAAAATATATCATAATTATAAATATCTCATTATTATTTAAAATATTATAAATTTTCCCTTTGAAATTATAATTTCCCCTTCTAAAATTACAAATATCCTAATAAATATCTCTTATGACATCCCATTCAAGAAGATATTTATAATTTTAGATCCACGGCCAAGTTGGGCTCCGAACTAAAAATGACGTGTATTTTGAATTTAATTAAAACTAAGTGAAACAAAACCACAGCCCCGTTAGCATTACTACACACAAGTTATATGCAAGCATGGTGGCAAGAACGAATCAGTTTGAAGTGAATCAAATGATTATGTTCGATTTTGTGGGCTGATGCAAGAATTACGTTGGTGTGTTCAATTTTTTGGGTTGGCGCAAGAACTGTGTTGTTGGATAATCTAAAAATACCCCTATATATATATATATTAGTGATCCAAGAGGGGTGTGATAGTGATGATTGAAACTGAAACCACTGAAATCTTTTATGCCCCCCAACACCCTCATAACTGTATCCTACATTGAATTGTTGTCAATTTGTAATGAAATTTACTCATTAGAAAGAATTTCAAATTGTTCAGACAGAAACCTCATCAATACAACAATTCCCACCCACCCCTCGTCCATTTGCAACAAATACATGCTCTCTAAACTTGTTCTCTGTACAAAGCTACTCTTTCAAAATCTTGCATGACTTCTGCCCCTGACATCCTCTTGCTAGAGGAACTTGGCCAAAACTTCTTCAGGTTGCCGCGGTCGTCGACCTAGTTTCAGATATAACGAGCTACAACAGAACTGCGATCCATCCTAGTACTCCAATGATTAGAGTGTTCACTGTGTAGAATGCACTGCCATACACAGGAAAGCCTGAGCTTTTGGAATCCATTGCCGGAATCGTGCTGTTCAGAAGGCTGCCGTTCCTGTCGCTGCTGCACCAACACACAACATTTAGTATAATTCTTAACTATATCCACTCTTTTGAAACTACAAAAAGCTGAGTTTTTCGTCTCAGAAGAACCTTTTTTTAACCTCAATTATGGCCCTATATTTCCCAAAAAAATGACATCGTCCCTTTAAGTTGTAATTATTACCATCAGTTATCTGTATACAGGCTCCAGTGATCAAGCATGTAAGTTCTAACCCATATGGACGATGTATTGAAAGTTTACGTACCTTCCAGGGAATATGCATGACCCATGACCTGCAACGAAATATAACAAACACATATCAGATAGGTGATTAAAAGAAACTATCCATTCGAGCAGCAAACGCTAATCCAATTCCAGGAAATGCTTTATCAGTTTACTTGGATTCGTGGTAGTGATGGTCGCCACCCCTTTGAAATCACAACTCTCAGGAGTCTTCCCCATCTGATGGTAATAGGTATTGAATGCGTATGTTGCATGCGCAAACACGGTGTCTGGTTCATAGCATGCTTGTCCCTGCAGCAACGGCGAGCAATCCACCTTACCTGGTCCGCATGCCCAGTCCAAAGCAGCCTGCAACATTCTCGAATCCGAACCATCTTTTGCCGTACAATAAGTTTGGTTCGCTGTATCATTCGCCAACACTGATCCAGAGCCCGTCAAGTGCAAAATGTAAACCGGAACTCCATTCGAGTCAAACAACCCCCAGTTCTTCTCCGACAAAGGCCCTGGCTTCATGTCTTCATTGTAGAGCTCGTAAATGTAAGTACTAACAGCAATACCAGGATGTTTAGGAGTTCCGGTCTTGCTCAACACGTGCCTTATCAAATTGCTATTGTAAGTATTGGCATTGTCTAAACTGGCATCTGGTTCGTTTGAGTCGCCTTTCGACGGCCAGCCCGACTCAGTCACCAAAACAGGAATGTTGGTTATGTTAAGATCAGCCATGGCGAAGTATGCAGCATCAACCATCGCATCAAAGACGTTGGAATAGTGAAGAAGTGTGTTTGCGTCTACAGCTTCTTTGTTTGGGGCAAGAGGCTTGAAGAGTGCATAGTCTAATGGAATCACACCGTTTGACTGCATGTAATCAAAGTATGGGTATATGTTGAGCATGAAATAGGAATCGGTCGACTGCAAGAATTTGAGCATAGGGACTAATACTGGATTCCATGACCGGTTAAAGAAGGCTTGAGATGGCGGAAAGGAGTCGAGGATAATGGACGAAGCAAGAGGAGTGGATACTTTGATTTGCCGGTCGAGATTGGATGCCACAAGGGCTGAATGAATATATTTGAGGGCATTGACTAGAACGGGTGCAACGTTAGGAAGAGATGTAAGAACTTCCGAACCAACACAAATTGTTGTGATATTGGTGGCGGGATAATGGGCCACAACGTTTTGTGAGACCCAATTAGCAGCAGTCGAATTGGATTGACCGATGCCTAGAAGCTGTTCGTTGGGCACCGAGATGGTAACTCGGATTCCTGTATTGGCAAGTGCAAGAAGCATCCCTCGGTCGGCATTGTACAACCTGATGTGCCGGATTTGTTGGGTTTTGAGAAGTGCAACCACCTGAGTCGGGTGTGGCATGTCTGATAGGTCCGTTCCGATGTTAACTCCAATAAATGCATCTGCAAGAGACACAAAGTTAGCTATTTTAGCACTCTTAAACCTTAAAGTTACACATAGATTACTTGCATTAGAATGTTCAAGAAAATATTATATCTAGGTTTATGTAAGAACAAGAAGTGCGGATTTTTCTCTAAACTTGAAGTGGTACTGATGTTATGAGCATTTGGGCTCTGTTTGGTTTAATTTTTCTGACTGCCCGAGTGAGAGCCCAATCATCTCAAATATTTGCCTTTTTTAAGCAAAATACACTTAACTGTGTGTCTTAACTTATCTCTATGCATTCCACATCAACACAAAATACAAATACACACATTCTAAAAACTCCCAAAAAACCAAAAAGAAAACTTTAAAATAACCAAACAAAGCCTAGTTTTTATTCGAGAACTCATGAAGAGGGACGAAATTAATTTATCTTTATTTCTTGACAAAAAGTATATAGTTAGCCCACCAACATCCATAAAGCTATTAATTAGCAAAAAAATTTTAGAAATCTTGAATCATAAGCTCAATCTTTTGTCCCAACAGCACCAAAGTACGGGTCCATTCAAGAAATAACCGAGTAAAGACAAAACAAATCACAACAATTATTGTCTTGTAAGAAGCAAAGTATCCTTCCTGGAATTTCACATTCTAACACAAGTATAAAAATGCTGTTGTTTGGAGTTACCACAAACGACTTGAACTTTTGCAGAATACATTTGGACACACACACACACACATGATCCAGCGGACAAAAAATACATCAATGAGCTGGAAACCACATTGTTCACTTTTCTTGTTTGGTTGCTGGATCTTCTATCATACAAAACAACATGTTTCAGGACAAAGAAATAGAACAAAAGAAAATTACTAAAAATCAAGTAAAAGACTAGAAACATGATATCAGCTGCAGTTGGCAATAATTCATACAAGAGGATGCGGCCATGTCCTAAAGAGAATAGACAAACAAAAAGGGTCTGAAAATTTGGGAGTGTAGGCCCAAGCTTTCTTACACCATTAGACCACTGGTGTTCTTTCACATAAGTGCTAACCAAATAATTCCACAACCTTGGATTTTCTATTTCATTCTTGTTTCATTTCAATATTCCACAACCTTGGATATTCATTTCATTAATTCAGACATTAATGTATATATTTAAGGAAACAATTCATACACATGACATGGGATGCATATGTTAAATGGAATAAGAGAGAAGGAGAGGAAGAAGTTCACTCCATAACCATCCTAAAACCAATCCCAGTATATACTAGGTGGTAATCCTAAGAAGCAACGCATGTCTGAACACTCTGCTGGAAGGAATTTTACTACCAAACATCAAGAACTAAGACTAAATCAATAGTTAAAAATTCATTATGAAAAGACTCAAAAACAGATCTCATGATAAACATGCAATAAATTAAATTAGTCACCTAAACCTCAATTTCTTGCCTTACAGAAATCCTAAAATATTTCAGACAAACAACAGCACCCACAAAAGCCCACATATCAACAACCACAACCCACCAAACTGAAGCTTTCCTCAAGATTAAAAAATGAAAGCCCACCGTTAAAATAACCACCAAATTTCAGACCAAGAATATTTCATTAACTGTACCTTCATCAGCAGAAACAGCTGCTGAGAGTGTCAAAACCAAAACAAAAAGCAACAACAATGCCATATCCTCAGAGTCTTGCAACCTAAATACTCCCAAAAAGCAAGAAACCTCGGATGAGAAGGAAATGGTGGGAGGATGAAATGAAAAGAGCAAAAGAGCTTGCAGGGAGTTTCAAGAAAGAGTATGGGCAGAGTGATGAAGACGGTATTTATTTTAGGAGAGAGAAGGAGAGATGGTAGAGAGAGAGATTCAATCACCAAAAAGGCTGTGTCAGATGGATCCAACGGCTACAGAATCATCTTCACTCTGTCCTATTCTCCCCTGCTTTTTTTCTCTTTTCTTTCATCTTCCCATCCCATACATAGAAGACATACATATATAATTTTTTGTTTGTATTGGAAGTGAGCTTTTTACAGTCCCATAGTTTGTGCCTCGAGTGAAGAAAACCACTTTGTTGGTAGCCGTTACGGGCTGCTATTTCCTGAGCTGGGTGGGATTAATGCGTGTAGCATTGTATTCTTGCAAGGGGAAAATTTACTAGTCTGGGGGTGGGGAGGTTTTTAGAACAGAGCCAAATGTGCCATAAGATGACACGATCTCTGAGGTTGTCGGGAATACAGCTGGTTTCAACGGTCAAATAAGTACCTTAGTTATTTTGTTTTTCGTTTTACAATTTCAGGGCATTTGCAGCAATAAATACCTTTGTTTTGGGTTTCTCTTATCTTTATTTTTATTTTTCTTTGGCATTAAAAACTGGTTAATTATTAGGATAATTGCATTTTTCTCTCTTAAAATTTGATATAATTTATAAGTAATTTTTTTAATTAAAAATTTATATTTAATATTTTTATATAATAAATAGATTTTTTTATTTCAAATACCATTACAAAAGTTGTCTCAAAAGCCGTTATGAATCTATAATGTATAGGCCATTAAAACGCCAAACATTGCACTATTTCAAAAATTCATATTGGAAATTATGATATTTTAAAATCCGAACACCTGATTCATATCAAATTTAACATGTTCCAAGTATGATGTATCGACATCTGTATACTCAATAAGGCTAAAATTTTATCAAATGCATTCTTTCATAGGTGTGATCATATGTAACAGTTTAATCTGAATTTTAACAGTCCGATCAACCCATGCAATTCAGCAATGTAAGATGATAGTTACATTAATATAATACTGACATTTATGACTATGCAAATTTATTGCATATTGCAAAAATGTATCAATGTTGACTATATTTTTTTATATTATATTTCAATTATATTGTTCTACATAATTGATACGTTTCTACAACATGAAATTGTCCAACACGGATTCTTTTTATACATTTAAATGAAAAAATAATTAATTATTAGGAACACCATTTGTAACGGCTTTTTGAACAAAAAGGAGCAAAGAACTTCATTTTATCATTTTGGAATACCTTTTGTAACGACCTTTTACACGGCTACCAATATGATGTCGTTTATATTAATACAAATACCATATTTTATGAAATTAATGAGAGTAAATAACTATAAATAAAAATACATATAAATAAATATATTTGAGCTCCATCAAAATTAAACCACGTGTAGACAATAGTATATATGAGTCGATCGTATCATGTGACAATGTCTTTTTTTCTTTTTCTATTTACTAATAATGATACATAAATTATAATAATAATTCATCTAAATTTACTGAGTAATATTTTAATTCAATTAATATATTAATATAGTTAATACGATAAATAAACTATAATAACTCGTATAAAATAAATTAAATTTATATTCATGTATCTCGTGAGACCCAAACCCATGAACTCATATAAAAATGAAATAAATAACTACACATGTGTTATGACTCAGAACCCATGAGTGCAAACTAGGTTACGAGACCTCTATGCAAAATTGATTTAGGATTTCAAAAGAATAAGCGTAGGTGAATGAGCTACAAATTGGGAGGCCCATTCAAGAAGAAGCAAAGTCCCTAGATGGGCCTTTGAGGATGACTGGGCCCAAACCACCAAATTGGGTAAGCCCATTGGAAAGCGAGAAGATGCTCGGACCTCATAACTGTAAATCCAAACACGCCCTTACACCGACGAAATTATTGTTAATAAATAAAAAAGAGGAAAAACTGAGCGTGCGTGTTCACCGGTAGAGTCTAGAGTAGTCGAGACGCTAGTAAGAGGAAGAAGACTGAGTTGGAGAGACTCGTGGAGCCATGGCAGCGGCGGAGGGCGGTGAGCCGACGCGCATAATGGTGGCGGTAAACGAGTCAACAATCAAGGGATATCCCCACGCATCGATAAGCAGCAGAGGAGCATTCGAGTGGACTTTGAAGAAAGTCGTTCGCTCCAATACTTCTGGGTTCAAGCTCCTGTTTCTTCATGTTCAAGTACCTGATGAAGATGGTATGAGAACTAGAAATTATGCCTTCTTTGTCGTATTTTTAATTCATCTTTCAGTGTTTTTGTGTACTCCTGGTTTCAGCTGATGTGATTGTGTGGTTGTTGCTTATTGTTCGTAGGACATTACTTTTCAGGCTCTAGAATTGTTTATTCAGGTTTTTTCCTAATTTCTGTTTGTGTTTTGTGTTTCGTTTTTGGAGAAGATGGTAAGATTCGTGATCGTTTTTGTGTAGAACGTGGAAAATCGTGTATTTCTGATTGGATTGATTTTTTTCTTTTGTTCCGAGACAATTAATTAACTTTTATTACCTGAATGTGTGGTATGAGCATTTCCCCTTGATTGTATCTTCCGATTATTGGAGATTTATCTGTCATCTTTGCAGAAGTGATGCTTGTACTTATTGATATGCCACTACCACGGCTTTGAGATAATTTTTCAGTGACTTGGTTGCAGAAGTGTGGTATATCCATTGCATTGCATTTCATATGTGTGCAATGCCACTTGTTTGGTCATCTTTCATTGTCATTTGATCTTGCTGTTTAAACGTTTTAGTTCTTATGTTGATTTCCAGTCCAGCATCCGACAAACTAATTGTTTGTGTCACCACTTATGTAAATATTTTGTTTAATCATTCATATGGTTATCATCTATTTTGGATGGCTTGTTGTGTTGGCGAGTTAGTAGTACATTTGTTGGATTTGCATATATTATTCTTCATCTACCTGCTTGACTTGGCTGACTTGGACGTGTACTGAAATTCTCTGGAGTTATATCATCAAGGGGTTTATGTAACTCGCTATAACATGGATCAAAAGTCTGCATTCTGTTCATTTCCGCAACTTTTTTTATCCTGTCCTGGTGCTTGTGTTTGCCTTTGCAGAGTGATAAAAAATTCTAAATTTGTGGTTCTTGCTTAGGTTTTGATGATATGGATAGTATATTTGCTTCCCCTGAAGATTTCAGGACTATGAAGCACAGGGACAAGATAAGGGGACTCCACCTTCTGGAGTACTTTGTGAAGCAATGTCATGAAATTGGGGTATAAGAGAATTTCTACCCTGCCTCTTGCAATCCTCCCTTCCTCGATTTCATTCACTTGCATATATTTGGGAACACATGCACAAAATGAAAGTTCACGGAACTGCATCTATATCCTCCACAATTAATCTGGCCAGTCATTCATGAGAAGAAAGCAGCAGTTTTGCATATATTTTCATGTGTAACGTACTCTCAACCAAATACGAAAATGCTTCTAGGTTGCTTGTGAAGCATGGGTCAAGAAGGGTGATCCTAAAGAAATCATCTGCTATGAGGTGAAACGCGTCCAGCCAGATTTTCTTGTTGTTGGAAGCAGGGGTCTGGGTCCTTTTCAGAAGTACGTACCCTCAGCACATTCATTTTGTATATGCTGCAAACTCATACATTCTTGTCACAAATGTTAGTTTTGCAAAATTAAGGAACAGGAGCAAAGTTAAAGAAAAATTGCTCCTATTCACGGTTGTGATGCTTGGACATAAATAAACATATTGGGAGTTACTAATCCAAGCTGCTCTTAATGTTTTGATCAAGATTGGACTGAAGTATCTGTCTAATTTTGTAGGGTTTTTGTGGGAACTGTCAGTGAATTCTGCGTAAAGCACGCTGATTGTCCTGTCATTGCGATAAAGCGCAGTGCAGCTCAGACTCCTCAGGACCCAGTTGATGACTGATTGATCTGCGGCCTCTAATGGAGATCTCCTCCTTTTTGCATGTAAATGGGTTAATATTGCTCTCTTTCTTTCACTTGGTTGTTTGAAACGCGTGAAGACTGGATAAGTTCTTGACTCTATTTGTTTCGGAGTGACATTTTTTATTTGTATAGTGTCCGCATTTCAGCAATTTGGAGTGCTGTTGTTTCGTGCACTACCAGTGTATACAGTTTTAGTGACATACGGACTTTATATTGTTTTGTGTTTGTGCAACACCACGCCAGGATGAAATTTCATTACATAAATTTGGTCAATTACTTGGATTTCTTGTTCAAATCTGATGCAATGGGAATCAAAACGCCGCCATCTGATGAGCAGGGCTTCACACTTCCATGCAGAAATGAGCACCATTTCAACGCTCTCAAACGTTGTGGAAATCTAAACAGAAAAGCGGGACTAGATAATGATTAAAATTTCAACAGTCAATAACTTAAAAGTCTTCTGAAGAACCGAGCCCGTTTATGACCTAAAGAACGGCTAATCCAATAGTGTCAAGTTACAAGAACACCACTGATTATTCTCTTACTAATATACAACGAGTGCTAAAGAGAATAAAAGGAATTTAGTACTTGTCCTGATGCATCGTCAGCCACCGGAAACAGAGATGTGATTCAACAAAGCAAACACTTAGTAGACTGGATCGATACCACAGTTTCATACTCCGACATTCTTCAAGATGAGGAATTCTCAGCCATCACTCTTACCTTCTCACTAATCGTTTCAACTTCCTCCATAAGATGTTTCATCTCATCCTTCAAGTTAGACTTGTCCTTCGGTGAAAATTTGGAATGGTAGTTTTCCAGAATAGCTGTCATTATCTCCAGTTTTTGCCTTATGATGCTAGCATCTGAAATCAAATCATCAGCGGGATGCGAAGAGTTGCGTTTTTCAATTGCCCGTTTAAGAGGTGGAGAGACTTTTGTATGAGATCTGGTAGACCGTGAACCAGCTGAAGAACGCTGCAACCTGTAATTAACATTCTCCAAGCCAAATGGGCTCTGACTCAATGATGACTTGAAGGCTGCTTCTGCATCAGAGTCCTTCACATAGACGATTTGGACCGAGTGAGAATCTGTTACCACTTTTGTTTCCTTTCTATTCAGGCTCCCAAACTTACTGAACAGCTTTACGATATCTTCCTTTGAAGGCAACGGAAATCCGGAGGTGAATTCCAGAATAAGGCACGGTAAAGCAAAAACCTCAGTGGTTTTCTTGGACTTGGATGTATCTGGCGTTCCTTCTGCTTTCAATGCTTTGGGAGTACTTTGCTCAGGTGATTTCACCTTTTTCTGCATAGAGTCAATTTGTTGATTTCCTAGCTGAGAAGGCAGTGATTTTCTCTTCCCCCCGGTCGTGCATTTGCGGAAAATTTTATAGTCTGGTCCATGTAAATAGGTTGAGCTTCTGAGTGCAGAAACAAATGCCCAGACCATATCAAGGGAACCCTTCTCGCTCAAGTAAAAAGGATCAAGAGCTGCAAGCTGTATCTCTGATAGCAATTCATTAACATGAGCATCAACATCAGATGCAGGAAAAGTCATTTTCTTATTGTCCTCAGTTGTCTGTGGATTTGTATCAACAGAAATGTCAACCCCTTCAGTTTGGCCATTAGGTAACGTTTGCTCACATGACTTATCTCCAGTTGCTTCTGCAGTGTGGTTTCCGGCCTGAGCTACCTTCATGCTTTTATCATCTTCATTTTCTGACTCTGTCCGAAAGCTTGAATTTCCCGTTCTCCATGTAAGATTAGTGTACGGAGGGGATAAGTATTTACTCTTCTTCCTTTCCCTTGGAGAAAGCACCCTTTCTGATTCCTCTTTGGAGTCGGTATTTTCCACATCAGCAACATTAATTTCCTTCAGTTTTCCTGACATTGGGCCTTCACTTACACCATGCGCAACCTGAACCTTTTCATCTGTTATTGCAGCAGATTCCGAAACCTCGGCCTTCCTCTTCCTACCAGTCTTCCCAGTTGAAGAAGCCCCTCCACCTCCCTCTGCTTCTCCATCATTATTCTTCTTCCTCTTTTGGGAGGATACCGGCTTCTCGAGATCTGTTCCCTCTTTGACTGTAACTCTCTTCCCACTTTCAGGCTTGATAGTCTTCTTTTCTCCCATGAGCTCAGCAACACTTTTCTGCTTCCTTTTATGATAAATCTTATTATCAGACCGTCCCTGGGAATTTACAGCACCACCTGTGGGTGAAGAGAGCCAGTCATCATCCTGTGGACCCATGATAGGGACTTCAATTGGAACACTGAAGTCATCTGAAACCTCATCTACATTTTTATTCTTGTCTTCCAGACCCTCAATTGGAAGGGGGTCATGATATACAGGCAACTGATGGCTGCCCTTAGAACAATAAAATGCAGACAACCAACTCCTTATGACTGCAATGTCAAGAGCACTGCAAAGAGGAGCAGCCTTTGCCAACTCCCTCACTTTTTCAATTAATTCCGCAGATTCATATACGTGTATAGAAAGGCGATCAATATCAACCTCAGGCCTGAGAACTCCTGCTTTCAGTCCGGCATTTACCACCGTTGGCCTAGCAAGAGCATCTTTTTTCTCCTCTGGTATACATTTACAAGTCATCTGTAACTCCACAAGCCTACCAACCTCATCAACAGCACTCTGCACAGCATTGAGAAAGCTCTTAGAACTACTTCTTGTTGACATCTCCACAAAGTTCTCCACAAAGGGTATCAGCTGTGTCGGCAAACACCAAGAACAAGATCCATCCCCGAAGAAGGCCACCAGGAGACGACCCTCCTGTTTACATTTCATGGCAAATTCTGAAGCATCTTCGGGATCATAGACCTGTCCAGGCCACCAAGGATGACTTTTAATTTTGCCCCAAACAAAATCCCCCGGACAAAAACCGTCGTCCTGATTTCCCAACTTCTCAACATCCCCTTCTCCTTTTGGGTCTCCATCCACATCCAGATACAAACAGTCTCTCCCGCTTCCATTCAATTTTACATTGTCAGCACACATACCTTCCCCATTATCTGCAAAAGAACCTTCACCATCTTTATTCTTTCCCTCACTTCCAACGACAGCATCCCCACTATTACTCCCATTGACAGAAACACTTGTAGTAACATAAGAAACACTGCTCTTGTCTTTCTCCTGATCACCCGAACCGCAGCCCACTGCACTACCACCAACAAACGCAGACTCTACAACAGTTCCACTCTGGAGGACTCCTTCACTAACAACAGCAGCAGCAGGGGCAGCCGCACTACCAACACCATCTTCCCTCACATCAGAAGTCCGAACCCCATTTTCTTTCGATTTTGAACCCGAGCCGCCCATAATGGAGTCAGAATCCTCCGAAAGAATTTTTGTCGCAGTTACAATATCTTCCAGACTTGCCATTTATATATAGAACCAAAATCCCCTAAAAATCCCCTTTACCGTTAATTATATCACCGAAGTTTTCGGATACTCAAAACTGCCAAAGACCCAAAAAAAAAAAAAAAAAAAAAAAGAGAGAGAGGGAGAAACCAGTAAACAACAATAAGTAGCAACCATCAACTACCAAGAACTAAATTAAATAAACGTACACAAAAAATGTTCAAGCCCTTAGAAAAAAAACGAAAAACAAACAGACAATCAGAACATTTAATAATACCAACAAATCCAAACAAACACGAGTTAATTACAAAAGATATGAACTGGAGAGCACAAGAAGCATACCAACCAACATAAGGCAACATTTCTCCACCAAAAATTAACGCCGTACTTTCCTCCCGGAAGCATCTTCTAGGTCTTTCATCCGCAGAGCATTTCACAAAACGGAGAACCTCTACGAGTAGAAATTAGGGTTTGAGAAAGGATTTCAGACAATTGAACTGACTGTTAGCTAAAACGCGAGTCGGAGTGTGGTGAGGGGTACTACTTTTTCTATTTCCTGAAACAAAAAAAAAAAAAAAAAAAAGTCATTATTACGGAAAATAAATGCCGCGCAGAACGTAGCTTTTTGGCCCCAGGCGGTGCTGTTCCTATATGCCCAATTAAAGAATTTTATTGTTCTCGAGAGTAGGAATTTCAGTTTACTCGCCATGTCTTGGGTTGCAACTTGCAACATTAGGGCATCTGGGATTGCACGTGGTGAGCAGTGGGTGCGAGTGTCACGTACGCGGAAATTAGTGGAGGTAGAGTATGGGAAAGGAGAGTAGGAAAAGTACAGGAGGTGACCGGCAGTCGTCGGTTAACGTTGATGTAAGGATATGGTCCGAAATAGAGTGGAGTTTATGCGAGAACCAACAACTATTTCTTTCTTTCTTTTTTTGGGAAATTATAATATATATTTTTATTTCATTTACTTTATTTAAATGACTAATTATTCGCCGTTGATGCTACGCATTTAAAAGATAAAACAAAAACTTAGCATTAATTTGAATGACCATAAGATTTGGCACTTTACCCACAATAAATATATATTACATTATTTCATGCTTTTATTTTATATATGTTATGGAACTAATTTCAGCGAACCAACATCACTAAATTATCTACTTAATTCATTTATTACATAAAAATAAATTACAATAAGTTTCTATGAGATTTAATATAATTACAAATATCACACGTTGTTTGGAAATTAGTAACATCCCATTGCTTTTATTGACCGTCCAACAAGTTGCCGTCTCTGTAAGGTTTCAATTTATTTTTTTAAAAATTAATAAAAACACTCTTATGGATGAATTATATTTTTACTTGTTTTTAAAAAATTATTGTAATTCAGCCTTTAATCAATATATATAATAAATAATTGATTTTTATTTTGGTTTTCAATAAAGGTATTGAAGATAAAACTAATTTTGTTTGGAAGGGAAACAAAAAAGGAAATTATGACTTTAAGATTTCGAATTATGTTGGTAGACAAAAATCCACCTTAAAATTCAACTTCCCTGCTACTAAATCAACAAACAGTTGGTAATAACTAAAAGATTCAGCCCAGGGCCGTGAAGCTCAACAGAAACTAAGCTGACATTCACAATGCATATAATAAGCTACACCAATATATTAAGTATCTATATTCGTGCTGCGTTGATCTCTATCCAAACCTAGACAACCATATTCAAACATCCACCACGTTGGAAGCCTTACGTCTGACCAAAACTAAGAGTAGGTGAACACGGATGCGAATCCAACAATGTCACTTTTATTCAACTGATCACAAATATATTATCAAATTTCACCAAATACAATTTGAGTTAGAATTGATGGAGACTAGTGATCCATTCTTTATATGCCTTATGTTTAAGAATTTCAAGTGGTTCCCTTCTATTTCTATACATAGTTCAAGATTTCACTTCTGTTCATCTTGGTGATTCCTCACATGAAGTCACCGACTTGTCATTGAATCTGAAAAGTTGGGAAAATAATGCACATAATTTACTTACTCTATTTACTGATTTCCAACTTTCAAGTGCCAATATGAGCAATAACTGTAAACAGATAACTTGAATTTGGAACATCAAATTCCGGTCTAAATTGATAACAAATTCATAATGAATGTAGATGCATCTACAGCTACTGAATCTGAAACGAAATGAAACAAATTCACGAATTAAACATCCAATTTCTTTTGGGCAAAATTACTCAGATGTTCTTCTTTTAAGGCTAATGTTATAAGTAAGCAGCAAAATTAAACAATGGCGACCTTCGCGCCGGCCTCCTCGAGCTGCTTCTTCGCTTCATCAGCCTCCTCCTTCGACACAGCCTCCTTGAATTTCTTCGGCAATCCTTCAATCAATTCCTTGGCCTCCTTCAACGCTAAGTTTGTCATAGCCCTAACCACCTTAATGGTGGCGATTCTCGCGTTGCTCGGCACATCCTCAATGACAACATCGAACTCTGTCTTCTCCTCCACAACGGCCGGCGCATCGCCAGCAGCCGGAGCTGCGGCTACGGCCGCGACAGGGGCGAAGGACGCGGCGGAGACACCGAGCTTGTCCTGGAGGTACTCGACGAGCTTCTGTGCGTCGGCGAGGGTTAAATTTGAGATCTCATCGCCGAGTTGGACGACTTTTTCGGGGGCATCGACTGCAGCGAGGGGGCGGAGAACGGAAGCGCGGCGGCGGAGGAGCTTGTGGGAGGACTTGAGGAGGAATTCGGGAGGTAGTTTGGGGAAGGTGGCGGAGAGGTGGGCAGGATAAGCGGCGGAGGGTGTGGAATAAGAGGGAGAGAGGAGGGTGGCGGAGGAGAGCGTGGAAGCCATACTGAATTGGAGAGAGGGAGGGAGTGGGAGAGTAAGAAGATAGGATAAGGGGTGATTCGGGATGAAAAATTAGTGGGAACTTCAACTTGTAGCTCGGATTACTGTTTTGACTTAAATGCCCTTCAAGATGAATGCTACTGGGATGGGCCTAATGGGACAATCATTCCGGAATCCCCAGCCCAGTATTATTGTCGGGAGGCCCAAATGAAAAAATGAATTGAACTCGGGACCTCTCAGACCCAAACCAAGAATAAATACAACTTGACCAAAGTGAGAGCCATTATTCCTCAACCACCAGGCATGCTATCCTTTACTAGATCCTGCTCAATTCATGCCATATCAACATCGCCACCCAATTAGATGGAGTGGGCCTCTTACCGATAAACCATGCTTCCTTATTTGAAAATATGCACTTTAAATTAGCACACCCTAATGTTTCTCCATTACAGCCCATCGCTTTATGTATTACGTACTAATTATATATATATATATATATATATATATATGACTGAAGAAAATATTCACGGGGTGTTTGAGTCACCAACTCATAAATTTTTCCAAAAAAAATATTATAAAATTTTGAAAATGCTTTGAACCAGTCCCGTTGGTACAACCTCGTCAAGTTAGTCGGGTCCGTACAACCTCACACATCAACAAGAATTTTATTTTCTTTCTTCTATGGATTGATAAATTTTAGCATGGGTAGGTAAGTAGGGTATGGTGGAATTGAGCATGCAGTCATCGCCGACCCGGCATGTGAGACTTGTTTATCTTTCACGTGGCCTCATTACCGTTTTGCACTACAAACATGTGCGCGAAACCAAACGAGTGGCTCAAATTCTGAGACTATTTCTTTCGTGTGACTTTGGTACTACGAAAGCCCACAACCACATTTCCTCTTTGCTACTCACTCCAATAAGATTCCCCAGAATTCTTCGTACGTTAAATTCTTGGCTTATTTCACTTTGAATGTATAAATAGATCAAGTAGTAAGCGTCATGACGCAAAAGTGACCTGCAACGCAGATAAACAGTAATAATCCCACTAAGAATGTCTTGATTATAGTTTGTTGGTGCCTAAGTCACAAAGTCATAGAGGAGAAAATTTGCAAGTTTGTATGAAATGAGCAGATGTCAAAAGTTATATTTAGAGGTTTAGTATTTATAGAATTTTTTAGTTGTATGATTTCATATGAACCATAGACTCATGAATCATCATATGGTTATCATTCCATACATCTTCGGGTTTGAATTAGATCGGGTCAAAATGATCCGAATAAAACGACACAAATCTTGATTTGTTTCGTCATTAACGAAAGTATGGAGGTACTGATTTGTTCCGTTCATGACCTTCACCCCATATCATATTTATATTTAAAAAAAAGAATAATTATATTTTCCTCCCTTAAAATTTAACATAATTACACATAGATGTCTGTAATTTACAAAATTACTATATGCTTCCATCTAACAAACAAATTCATCTATTCGTTAAAATTTATTAAATTTGTTGACTAATGAAGAAACTTATAAGAAATAGTTTATAAAAGGAAAAAACAAAAAAGTTGAACTTAAAAGTTAAATTATATATAAAATTGGAAAAGGTTAGTGAAGAACATAAATGGGGACCACGTGAAGATTTCCATTAGAGCAGCTAAAGAGTTGGGCAGGCGTCCAACGTCATATCAGCAATGCCATTCACAAATACAGTTCAATATATAAAGCAAATATTCAAATTTTCCAAAAATAGCTCTACAACCTTTCCACGTGCCCATTCTTCCAAACTCCAGTTCGGTATTTGTTTCCCGGCCCCATAAATCTCCCCTCCCACTTCCCTCATCCATCAACAAGTTGTGTCCAGGTATATGCACGTATATCATTCAATTTCGTCTATTCTATAATAAGTGTAATAGTACTTAAAAATATGATAATATGTATGTATATACGTATGAGGTAATGCATGACATGTGTATAACTTGCACGTATAGCTACACGGAAAGTCAGAGTAAACACACATGTGAGAGGGAAATCGTGTTAATTTGACAAGAAAATTCTATCTAGATTGCACAACTATAGTAAATTCGAGAAATTCTAACTCAAATTCATGAGTTTGGTCGAATTTAAATCAATTATATGACAAGTATAATGTACTTGTCGTATGATTTACTATTTAGAAAATTAAAAGTGACTAATTACATGACAAATGTGCTATACTTGCTTTGTAATTGATTTAGTTCGAATTTTCTTAGCAAACTCTTGATCATGAATTAAACATTGTGCCGTTATGGGATAGTTCGAAATAATAAGTACGAAGAAAGGGAACCTTTTTTAAAAGTTGATTATGACAGTACTTAAGGTTGGTTGATGACAATTAAGGAGATGTCTCTGTCGGAATGAAATTTTTCCAACAATCAAACTCAAAAAAGTTCCGTAGTAGTTACAAGTGATGTGAGATTTGTAGTGAATGGTCATATGATTAGGCCATTGTTTTATTAGATTAAGACAAAATAATTACCCTAATTTGAACATCACTTAATTAAGTACATATATAGGTAAGAACTGCGTACTTGTCCTTTATACGAACGCTACCTATTTAAAAAAAAGTTTATACTATATTAATTAAATTAAAAGAAATAACTAGTTGGGTATTATTTATTTACTTTTTTTGTAAATTCGAGTAGATACAGATTTTAGTCGATCACAAAATTAAGAAATTTATATGAAAAAAAATAATTATTGTTTCATTTAATATATGTATATATATATAAACAGATGTGTCCGCACATAACTACGCGAATTCATACATATTAAATAGCGATAATCGTATATGTTACAGTCGAAATAATACTTAAATAAAAAACTAGCCACGATATACTTATAGCTAGAAACTAATTAAGCAATAATAATAATAATAATAATATAATTACTGATGATTAATTACCAGGAAGGATTAATCAAAGTAATTAATTAATAATGATAATATAATTCAGTCCCCGTTAAGTAACTGCAGGGACCAAAGATCCTCCATGCTCCAAATGTTGTCATGTGATTCGGTGGGAAAAGGACTTTGAAAAGTGGTTTCCATGTTTCCATTAAACGAAGTCGTGGGAGAGTAGGATTCAACTGCATGATCCGTAGGGCAACAACTGGAGGTAGACGCATGGTTCGTGCAATCGTTGCTATGCTCCGAATTTTGTGCTGCTGCAGGGAAGCTGCTCTGATGATCGGCTTGCTTGATATGCTTCTGAATGCGAGTCCTCCAGTAGTTCTTTATCTCGTTGTCGGTTCTTCCAGGCAGATGCTTAGCGATTTTCGACCACCTGTACGTATGCACAGTTCAAGATAAGGTAGATTCATGTGTTGTACGTTTGCTTCGCTCATATGTTGATCCACCGTCTTATTGCATATACATGTCAAAATTTCTTACTCAAATCAAATTTAATAGAATCAAATCAATTACAGACATACCTATCATGTGATTAGTCAGTTTCTTTGAAATGTACGTCAATTATACGATAAATGTATTATACTTACCATATAATTATTTTAAATCCGACCAAACCCGAATTGAGTTAGAATTTTTTATATGCATGCATGTTGTTTTATTTCTATTTTTTTTTTCTTTTTTTTGGTAGAGGAAACATTAGTATGTTTATATTATTGTAACTAGACGCGTGCATAAATTTTTCTACAAAATTAATTTGTGACCCTTTAATTTCTTGGGGGAGACTTTTCTAAATTTTTTTAAAGAATAAAATTTTTATTATATATATTAAGTTTATTATAATTAATTCTTTTCTAAACAAAAGAGGTAGCAGAAAATAAAATGGTTAAAATTGATTGAATTATATGATCAAAAGCGAATAATATCATATGATTGAGGTAAAAAAGAAAGAAAACAAATATGTATTTTTCATATATATATAATTAACTTAATTTGAAAAAATTAACAAATTGTAATAAAGATTGAAATTGACTTTAGAGAATTAATTAATTAAAGATGCCATGATATATCTAAGAAACAGTACGTAATTAAACTATATATATATATATATGTAAGTATGATAATGGGCCACTATGTGGTTATTACAGAATCCAACTTCCTAGTCAATTACATCATGTTCAAAATTAAGTGTCACAATTTGTGGTTGAAATCATATGTCCGCATGTTCTATGGTTCAAATTCGAAGTTACTAACATTCCCCAATAGTATTTAAGGCAAACTCGATCGCATTCATTTTGATCAGCACATAAGAACTACGTATGTATGTATGTATGTATATATGTAGCCGCCCTAATTCTCACTATCAATATATAGACCACGTACTGCACCTCTCATCTTTATATGTATTTTCCATACAGAAAAAAAAGGGTTGTTTTGTTAGGTTACGACCACCATTTTCGCTTAATTTTTTGGAAGAAAAAGGAAGAAAGGACGGAAAAATGTTCGACATCGACAATGGTCCGAGGTTTGGTAATTTTTGCATGGGTTGTCACCAACTCCTAATAATTTCAAAACTAATTATTCACTAAAATTCTTACTATGAAAATAAATGAAAATTGTTATCTTTTTCCTTTTACATACATGTTTCCTCGTAATAAATATCATGCTTAATGCTGTTCTATATATATATATATATACTTTATGTTTAAATTAATTTTAATCCAATTATAATATATATACATGACTTAAGTAAATAGTAACAGTATGAATACGTATTTTAGTTGAAAAAGCGTATAATAATTAATTAATAGTTTTACCATATATATTGGATGCAGGGAAGAGGAATTGGAAGGGGCCGTTTTTATCCAGAAAGAGCGAAAACAATATGGTAGGTGTCGATTTCATCATAAGTAGGCAGCAATTGAGGATTGGGGTCTTTCAAGGTTATAACATGTGCCTTTATTCATAAATGGAAATTTGCTGCTCCTTCACAACATCTTTCTGCCATACCCTTTTTTTTCTAACTCATGTTTTTTTATGGATTATTGTTAGAATTTTATTTTGTTTGTATTTTTCAAAATTAGGCCTTGGTAATTAAATTCCGGGCACGGGATTGCCGGCCTAATAGTCCTATATATATATATATATATATTATGTATATAAGCCGTAAAAACGAAGAGAAAGGGTTGTTAAAAGGTATATGATGGTCTATTAATTACAATAACATGCTATAAAGATTAATTTTCTTGTTAGAAAAAAAAAATTATCATGTGAATAATTAAGTTGTATTCCTAACTTTTGGAAATAAGTGAAATGAAAAATCAAGAAAATTTTGGTGGCCATAAGCAGAAAAGCACATCATTTGAGGATGATCCCTTTGCAGCCAATGATTTGTATTCCCCACGTTGGGGAATTTGAGGATTCGTACAGCCGAGAGGAGCACTCTCTCTCCAAATCTAGTCCAAGCTATGTTTTCAAGAACAACATGAGCCTAAATCGAACACTATACTAGTGGCTCATCTTTCTCCCCACGAACATCAAGAATCATGTGCTGAATCTAATTCTTGGACAACAATAAACCACCCCATTTTTGTTGTTGTTTTTATTTTTTTGTTGAATTCTTTGTCCCTTTTTAAATTTTACCCTTTTTTTGGAACAAATATTTTTTATTAAAATAATTTTATTTTTGCAACAAATTAATTAATGTAATGCTCTCTAACAAACCCTAGGTACACATGATGGATAACTCACCTGTTTCCCCACTTAGCATGAAGCTCCATGATCAAGAGCTGCTCCTCCGGCGTGATATTTCCCCGTCTGACGTCCGGCCGGAGGTAGTTGAGCCACCGTAGTCGGCAGCTCTTCCCCGTGCGCTTCAACCCTAAAACCAAAATGAAAAACACAAACAATTTTCCATTAGGGTTTTCAGTGAAGAGGAAAAGTTGATTAGGGTTTTGTCTCTACATAAGGAAATCGAGATCGAAAATCGAACAATTACCAGCAGATTTAGCTAGCGAATTCCAAACGCCTTCACCATGATTAGCAATGTAGTTGATGAGAATGAGATCTTCTTCCATAGTCCATGGCCCTTTCCTCACTTCAGGATCTTGGGAGTTGCATGGCTTTTTGTCCATCTTGCAAGAGAGAGAGAGAGAGAGAGAGAGTAAATATGGTAGATATTTTGATGAAAATAATAATGGAGGTGGTGCTGAATTTATAGAGGTTGGCTAAGATGATTTCTTAGGCAGCTAAATCAGCTATTAGTTGACGTCAGAAACAAGAGCTTTTAGCCTAACTTTGATCAAATGTTTTTAATTGGGATCTTAATATGCTAATCATCATGCACTATATATTAATTATTAAGCATGCATGCATGTGCATGCATAAGAAACAAGGATGTGAACATGCACAGACAAGTTATACATATACCACGTTATATATATATAAGCTTTGGACAAAATATCTTGTAACATGCTAGCTACGTATAAGAAGATCCACTATGCTAATTATGCTATTTACAATAATAATAATAATAACAAAAGCTTTCTCAATTTTTAAGATAATATATATTTCACCTATTAATTTCCGGGTGGAAGTATACAAATATATATACATATATATATACTATTTACTTCTTCGTAGCAAAAATAAAAAACAAAGAGAGAGAGAGAGAGGAAATTTAATATCCAAATAACGAGGCTACACCATATTTCTCTATATATAATTAAGTCATAAATATATATATAGGATTAAATGCAATTTACAACTTTATGTTATGGGAAATGAGTAAATACTTACTTGTGAAAAAATAATAGTAAATTACTCCCATGTGTCTCAAAAAATAAAGCAAAATATCCCCTATCAACGGTTTAGATAGAGGGTAATTTGCTATTTTATTTTTCATAGGGGGGTTTTTTGCTCATTTTTCATATCACAGGGGGTAAATTATATTTTTTCCTACACACACACACACATATATATATATATATATAACTTATGATATAATTAAAAGATATGAATTCGTAGCTATATAGGGTGAACTAGTTGTATAAATTAAGTATGTGGAAAAAGTGGAGAGAGTGATTACATTTATTTGCATGATTTGATTTTGATCTCCCATATAATGTATTATATATATGAAAGAAAATGTTCCAAAGTATAGAGAAGAGAGTACTGACTCAACTCTCAAGTCTTAGAAGAATGGTAAGAATGTTCACTTACCACTCATTTCTCTTACTCCATCAATCGCTCCACATTCTTAATAGCTCCAACTAATTGACAATATATATACATATATATATATATAGAAAGAGAGAGAGAGAGAGAGAGAGAGAGAGAGAGAGAGAGAGTCCAAATGTTACGTTGAATAAGTAAGAAAACTCAACACCAACATTTAATTTGAACAAAAGAGGAGTGAAAGAATTAAGAAGAATAATATATACCAAAGAGGTCAACTAGATATATAGAACAAGTTCAATAATGAAAGCGTGGAACTCATTCGGGACAACAACATATGATCATGAGATCGCATTTTCAATTTAATATGAATCTCTCTCTCTATATATACATATATTAAAAAATAATTATTAGGTATGTCGATATATTCATCCCAAATAAAATCTCAACTTTTTATTGGGTACGGGTCCAATTTAACCTGTCTCGACATGGATCAAAAATCAAAATAGACGAATACAACATTATTCTCATTGAAGATATATATTATAATAGTATCAATTCAGGAGTAAACTAATTAAATTATATATATATATATATGATAATATCAACGGGGTTTTTCAGATTTTGGTCAATATCAAAATTTATATGCAGAATAATTATTTAAAACCCTATGGTTACATAGTTTTTAATTAGTAATATTTAATACCTCAACACACGTTTTATGTGGCACATTCGATGCATGTGTATAATTTTTTTTTAAAAATATGAATAATTAAACACCAATTACTATTTTTTTTTGTTTTAGAAAAATTGATAATATGAAAATAATTATATAAATAATAAACAACATTTATTAGATGATGCAACGGTGAGTTTAGGTTAAAATATTAAATAAAATAATAATCAAAATTGAACACAAGAAACTGATCATAAAGACATATAATTAACTCAATTAATTTTAGATAGCTAAAATTGGTACATATTGGATTCAAATTGTGTAGCAAATTTGTCTTTGATTTTGACAATGAAATCAACTATTAGTGTAAAACACTATTATTAATTTCTCGCATCAACGCATTCTATTACTGCAAGTATTATTATTTTACTAAAATGCATCGCAATAGTTCCGTATCTCATAAATTATATTTCTCATTAAAATTCCTGACGTTTTAATATAATGGAATTTAAATTATAATCGATGGTACATTCCATTCAAAGGGATAAAATTGAAAAACGGCCAAATTCGTATATATATTATTTTTTGAAGTGAAAGTGATAAACTATTATTATTATATTTTTTTAAATAAGTCGATTATAATTATCAAAATTAAATATATATATATATATATCTAACAATTATCGACAATTATAACTACTATATACTAATATGTACTCAACATTGTTCTTAAAATAAAATACACAATCAATACATTATTCCAACTAGAAAATAAAATTTTTGATGTAATTAATTATTTTTTTCTTAAATTATACATCATTCATATAATAAATACAATAATTTCTTCATTTAATGAATTTCGAGTTAATCAAATTGAATCTAAAATCAGATTTTTTTTAAAAAAAAATTCTTGTAGATATAACCGATAGTTATATTAATATTTAAATACATAGCACAATACATCAATTAAATTTTAGAAAAAATATAATCAATCCCTGTGATATTGCAAATGAGCAAATTATCCCCTATAATAAAATAAATAGCAATTTACCTCAATGTATTTTTAAAATATAACAATTTACCTTCTTATATTTTTTAAAATGAAGCAATTTACCTCCTTAGATAGAAAAGTAAATTACTTCATTCAAAAAAAAATCAAGGGGATAAATTATTATATTTTTTTTAATAGGAAGATAATTTGCTCATTTTCAATCACAGAAAAATAAATTGCTATTTACCCATTAAATTTTACTATATTAATATAATTATGAATTATAAAATAATAAATGTACATAAAAATAAGACAAACACCCGTAACGTTGTACTAAATAAGTAAGCTTTAGTTGTCCCTATTTTTTATATTGATAAATCTACGTACACTGACAAATCCCAAGTCCCAAGACAAATCATCATCCGAATTAGATCCACTTCTCCTCGATCAACAAATCATGATCGACCAAAAACATGTGGTTGAGATGAAAAGGGTATTTGCTATTGTGTTTGAAAAAGATCTTTTGGTGATAACATGAAGCAATGGGCCATATGTTGAATTAGGTCTGAACATTTGTTGTCCACTCAAAAGTCTTGCAATTAGGAAATAGAGGAAGGGGACAAAATCACTTGTCTTCGATTTGGATATGTTGTCTAGACTTTTACTAGTTTAGAAATATATTTCTACTTTCCAAACACACCATTTTGCATGTCCTTATTTCTATACGGCAGTAACTTGTTGATTTTTACTCAAAAAATATGTTAAATTATTTCCTGTTTTTTTTTTTTTGGCTATATATATATATATTCACCGTAAACGTCAACATTATTCATTGTTGATTTTTAAAAAATTACTTCTACACCCCCTAAAAACGTCCACATCGTTATAGAAATTACAGATGTTTCTTGCTGTAAGGAGTGGTTTCTATAATTATACAAAAAATATGAATAATTTGTGTAAATATGTCATAGGTCAGTTTTATGGGGTCTAATAATGTAAAAGATAGTAAAATTATGTTAAAATATATAGAACGACGACCGCTCAAGACCTCTTATGTTAATAGTTAATGAAGGAGTCTCTTAAACAAGTTTAAAGTCATGAGTTCGATTTCATTCAGAAAATATGGATATTTGTCTTCATTTTACGTGAGTTTATTATAAGTTGTTTAACTATTTTTGATTATATTAATGTTTTGATTGAATTTATGTATTGATCAAATTATTAAAATGTTGATGTAATTATAACTTTTGAAAAGAGGAATATGTAGAGAAAGCAAATGAATTTACAATCTGAATTATAAGAAAAAGGATGGGCTAAAGAATTAGGACTTGTTGAAAAGTTTATAATAATTGTTGCAAAAGTTTCATGGGAGGGATACTTTTTTAGGGATATGACTAAGGAATTAGGTTAATTCTTATTTGCTTTCTCACTTGTTCTTTTTTCTTTCCTCTACTAATTTGGACATATTCGTGGTTTTATTTCTTTTTCAAAGAAAAACAATGATTATTTTTTAAATATTGTTATTAATAATATTATTTATTTGTTACTATAATTTAATAACAATAATATTAAATTATGACAAACTCATATAAAATGAAACAAATACTTATATCAGGACTTGGACCTATTAGTCCAACATATCTTCTCCATAGACACCGTACAGAAGCTTATGTCAATGGCTAGAAAAATTAGAAACGAGAGTAAATTTATTGGTAACTACCATCGATTTAGCAAGGGGATAAAAATTTTAATTTTTTGATTTCAAAATTAGCGTTAAAAATAAAAAAATATTTGTTATAATTGAAAAGGAACTTTGATGTTGCAAAACTTTGTAACTGATATGGCAAAAAAATTAAAAAGTTCCCCCCAGAATTTAACAAGCTAATTACAAAGTAAATATTTTTCTTCATAGCTTAATTAACAACAAATTCCAATAATTTGTAAGGAATTTGTATTGTTGCTGATGATATTTCTTTTTTATAGTGACTGTCTGAAACTTTATTGACAATTCATGCGTCAAAATAAATATATATTTTTCTTTTTCCCTTTTTTTTTTGTGCATGGAGGGAGGAAAAAACAAGAACACACCAACACTAAGTGATGAATGCTAATTCTTTTTCCCCTCAAAGTTGAATGGACATTGACAATGGCAGCTTAATATCCCATTTAAGTGTTGGTCACATGCAATGTAGGCAAGTGAGAGTACATTTAATTGTGAACATAATTAGGCTACTATTTTTAGCTCATTGATTTTGAAGTGAGAGACCACTTTGCTTACTATAAATGGAGAAAAATTTGGAGGGGGATTATGGACTTTTAAGTAGTGATTGATTGTGGTTTAGAAAGTGTAAGGCCTCATTACCTTGTGATTTTGCTTGGTGTATTTGTGACCACATCCCCATTTTTGTGGCTTAAACATGGATTTAGTGGAGTGGGCCTTCACTATCAAAATTGAACTCCTTCCATAAACTAATTATACCTAATTTTATTGGGATTTTATGTTTAGATTCATGCTATATTTAGTATGTTGTACGTCGACTATATAAATGATTCGTATATATCTTTTATTTTTAATAATGGTATACAGGGTATCAATTTTTTAGAATTTAATGGAGTTGTTCATCTCAATCAACCTTTTGATTCGAGGCCAATTAGAAAAAAATCAGTAAGCTATAAAATATCAAATTTAACCACCGCAAAGTTACCTCCAATCTGTTGGCAAAACTAAAGTTGGTTCAGGCCCAATCTCACTCTGTTGGTGGCCGACCCAGCAAAACTGATATGTTAGTCATTCCACAACTCAGATTACATGTTACCATAAAGACACATCAACAAAGATAAGCTTGTCTGCTCGAGTTTATCGGATAAAACCAACATGTAATTATTTGTCTCTAAATAGACTACTTTTCTTGTTGATGCGGTAGATTTTGTTCATGATTGTGTGCGACAGGAGTGATGTGGTATATAATTAGATCAATTATATGTAGTGAATTAGATATCATAAGAAACCCGCCTTCCCATTTCTCTCATCATTATTCTATAAAAGTAGATTGAGTAGTCCAATAATGGTAGTAAAATAATGTTAATATTAATATTAATAAATATAAATGGGTTGGGCCGTTGCAATAGTCACGGCCCAATATCTGAAAAATTCAATCATGTCTTCATTTAATAGTTACTGTTAATGTCATGAGATTAAGTTGAAGGTCACTAGTGGCGGGTATTATTTTTCGTATTATAAATAAAAATAAAATATATACCACATTTAACAAATTTAACAAAAATTCTAAATTAGGTGAAATATCAAAAGCGCACACATCATCAAAACTGGTGCCCGTATGTGGTAATGGCTTTTGCGACTTGCGTCCACTCCACCGCCCTCACTCACACACTCGTCCCCTTTCTCCACCGCGGGCCGCCTCTCGGGCACTCTACCTTTTGCCGTCTCTACCGCTTCAATTCGCCCGGTTTCTTTACTTTATCCTCGAACAGCTTTAAACATCTGGTTCCGCCGGTTTTTGCGCAGGCTCGGCGAAGCTTTTCTTCCATGGCTAAAGAAGAAGCAGTAGCCTCCCGTAAGTGAATGATTGAGATACTTGGTTTTTTTTTGCCCCTTATTCTTTACGTGGTTTTTTGGTGCTCTTTGAGCAGCGGCTGAATTGCAATTTGAGGGGCGGCTTGAAATAGTTCAGTATCCAGACCCAGTACTGAGAGCCAAAAACAAGCGGATAAACACGTTTGATGAGAGCCTGAAAAAGCTTGTAGACGTTATGTTTGATGTAATGTACAGGTAAGTTTTCTTCACTTGGAGTATGTTGTTAGTTGTAACGGTCAGGGTAAATTTCAGTTATTTAGCACTAGAGGCTTGGAAATTAGTTCGTATTGAATATTAGTTAAAAAGGATGTTCGGCCTAGTATTTGAGATATTGTGACGGTCAGGGTAAATTTCTGCAATGATGGACTTGCTATCTTTTCTTATTGTAGATTCTTGGCAATTACAGGAATGTGAACAATACTTGTTGGCTTCATTTTCCACAGAACTGATGGCATTGGGCTCTCAGCACCCCAAGTTGGGATTAATGTTCAGCTTATGGTGTTTAATTCAGTTGGTGAGCGTGATGAGGGAGAGGAGATTGTTCTCGTCAATCCACGCATCAGCAGATATTCAAGAAAGATAGTGCCTTATAATGAGGGTTGTTTATCCTTTCCTGGGATTTATGCTGATGTTGAGGTACACCTTACCATGATATTTAACTTAATCTTAATATGTTTACTACATTATTCCTAAGTTCACTTCTCCATTGTTCTAACCTCCAGCAAAACTCGAGCCATCTAGCGTGAGATAATCAAGATTGGATTCCTTCCACTATATAATTAATTGTTGCTCTAGCTCGTCTCCACTTTAGATTCATTTCCATTCTGAAAGTGTTTTCCCAGCGGAATTTGATCTTCGCTTGATTTGGGCTTCCTTTTTCTTCTTATTCTGCAGAGACCAGATTCATTAAAGGTTGATGCACAGGATATTACTGGTGCAAGGTTTGAAGTTAACTTGACTGGACTTCCTGCACGGGTGTTTCAGCATGAATATGATCATCTGCAGGTTCTTATTCAGAAATGCCGTACTTTTCTTGTTATGCAGTTAGTTTACTATGGGGGTTTGCAAAGTGACCTATTCTATTATGCTTCTTGCTTTTCTTGAGACCAATCTTAAGTACCGTCATCAACTTTGCAATTGAAGTTACTGTTAGTCAGCAACTCACGCCTTACTTGGTTCAGTGCGCATTGTGTATTAATAGGCCTAGATTTCTGTGTTAACAGGGTCTCGAACGACCCCATTAGATGTTATCAGGATTACTTCCTCATTTGGAATATATTTAGTGACATCCACTGAGCGAATTTTTCAGCTCAGATGCCACTTCTTTTTCTAGACCCCGTAACAGAATGCTAATTCATCTTTCTGCAGGGAATCCTTTTCTTTGATCGAATGAGTGATGAAGTTCTTGAAACTATTCGTACAGAGTTACAGGCAAGTGATCCTTGCAATTGTCATACATTCTCATCTACTTTTGTTGGAAACTCATGATCATGGATGTTCCTTCTCCATATAATCTTTGTTGCTATGTTCACCTGTCCTCAATAAGTAAATTCCTTGATGCTCTTGCCTGCAGGGCCTGGAAAAGAAATATGAGATGAGGACCGGAAAGCCAAGTCCAGAAAAGATTGATGCACGCAGGAGGAGCAAGAAAGCTGTCGGGTTTGGGAAGTCATGATTTTTACAAATATAGAAATCTACGCTCCTCCGTCGAATGTATAAGCAACACACTACCCTCTTTACCTTTCGTGATTCAACTTTTGGATGCTCTATTCTATAGTTATATTTGGTTTCTACTCTATTAGAGTGAGTTTGATTTTTCATCAAAATTGACATAGGAGATGAAACAATCAAACAATGAATCTTGAAGTAAAGAGTGCTGCGTTTTTACTCCTGTGATTCTCGGGAGTGAGCAATCACTAGTGCATCTCTCAGTTCATAATATTCTCCCACCAATTTTATCACTCACTTAGGATTCAATGGAACTAATGACTTGGGAATGTGCAATTTTTGGTTAATAGATTGAAAACAAACTGAACCAAAAAATTAGATTTTTACTGAATATTGAACCCAACAGTTAATTTTCTTGAAAATTTTGATATTTAGTTTGATTTTGGTTTTTTCTGCGGGTTATCGAAACTGAATAAAATACTAAATTAAAAATTTTAAATAGTTTTAATATTTGTATTTATAATAAAAAATAATAATTTTATGATTGATATATATTTAGTTGATTATAATTATTAGTTAATAAATAATTTCTAATTAATTAATTAACATTAAATTGTAATGTTTTTATTAAATTTTCTAATTGTATGGTACAAAATCAAATCGAAATTAGTTCGATTATATAATCGAATATTTCTTAGGGTATTAGGAGCAAAACCTCTGTTGAAGGTGGCTTGCTCCTCTCAGATAATCCAATTTACTTATTGGGCTAGTTTAACAGTAGTGGCCCACTTATGGCCCATTTAGCAGTCTCAGCCCAGATATCAACATCGCATCAGATTCCAATCGAGTCAAACCGTGACGTACGCCCGCTTACTTGCCAACCAAGAAGCAACACGTGGCACTGTCTCCAGCTTCTCGAACTCGGAAACTCCCTCTGAACTGGATTTGATGAAATCCTTTGGGGTCCGCCAGAAATTTCACTTCACATCAGAAACAGAGAGCATCCACAGATACAGAAAGAGAGAGAGAGAGAGGGTGTCTTGTCTAGAGAGAGAAATAGAGGGTGTGTCTCCATTAGTCAAAGCTTTTGTGGAAAACGAAACCTCTCGGAAGCTCGCAGTTCCCCACATTTTTCACCTCTGCTTTTGTTTTTTCTTGTTTCTCATCTAAATTTCTAGGGTTCATTTGTTTTAGTGCGTGCTCTGTTGTTAATCTCAAGCTTCGTGGTTCGCAAAATGACTGATCCGTAGTTGCAGGTAAGTTTTGCTTTAGCTTCTCCTGAAATGCTGCTATTTGTTATTTTTGGTGATCAATTTTCAGAAGATTATTTTGTGGAAAGTTGTCTTAGATTTGTGTCTTTTTCTTTTTCCATCTGTTTTCTTTATTGTTGCCCGTTTGTAGGATTTGGAAGCCGAAGTGCGTCTCTTTTTTAAGCTCAGTTGCCGGTGTTTGATTTTTTGCCTTTTGGACTATGGCTTCGGGTGGTATTGTGGCTGACAAGCCAAAATGTGATGCAATGCTAGTGGACAAACTTCCGGAGGAAATCAATGAGATGAAAATCAAGGATGAAAAAGTGGAAAAGGTTCGTTTTTGTATAGAAATTGTGTCTATTGTTTGTATTCTTCTTGATCTTGGATCAGGTTCAGGTCGACTTGTTAACATAGTTAATCTTTGTGGTTTTGGTTTTGCTTTTTGGTTGCAGGAAATGGAAGCAGCAGTAGTGGATGGAAATGGAACGGAGACAGGGCACATCATTGTGACAACTATTGGTGGTAAAAATGGCCAACCGAAGCAGGTATTATGGTGGAGACTTTTGCTCTGTGAACTTTAGGTTTTAAGTTTGAGGACTGTAATTACTTCATATGACTAGATGCTGTAGGGCCTGAAGTTTCAAGATTATTACAAAGTAGTTTCCTGCTAGGACTGGTGTTTCTGGGCATTTTGCTGTGATCTAAGCTTTCTATATGTTGATAATTGATTTTTCAGTTAACAAGTGAAGTTTGAAAGATTTCCTTGTACTTTGAACTGTTGTAGTTATCTATATGTTCAATCACACCGCTATAGGGAGCAGCCTCTGAGGCTTAATTCATAAAAGATCATAACTTACAATTCCAGGTGGAGCTGGGAAAAAGTCTTAAGAATATGAAGTTGGAGCAGGAAAAAGAAACTATCATGTATGTTTTCTTGATAAACAAAAATTTTATGGCTGTCCTCGTATAGGTCAAATTTCATGGTTGTGACCTGAAGTATATTTATGTGTTTTTCTATCATGTTTACATGGTTGTAGCTTCATGCTTATATGCTGCAGTAAATTCGTATAGTTTTTCCTTTTGTTTTGTCTTCATTTTTCTCTTTGGAGAATGCATGTTAATTATCTCTTTTCGATGTAAAGATGGAGTACAATCCAATTTATGGAGCCTTTGTTTATTTTTGTTTTCCTATGATGCTTTCTAAATGTCATTCTCTTGTTTAACCGCAAATCCAGCTTGTTGTTATTCCATTTTCTTGTCAGTTGTGTGGTCTGGAGTGGGTTCCCTTACAAGTGCCACTGACTGCTTCTTCTTATATGACCAATACTGTGACACTGTTACAAAAATTTGCTCCTTTTGGTGTTAGGTAGTTGATTTTTGTCTTATTTGCTGTTTCTGTTCATCTTTTATCAGACTATAAGTTATATGGCAGAGCGCATTGTTGGACAGGGATCTTTTGGAATTGTGTTTCAGGTGAGTGCTATTCTTTTATATTCCTGGGAGACATAACTTTTTTGTTACTGATGATCTTTAGCTTCTTGGTGAGTTCTGTTGAATTGATATAATCCAACATTTTTTAATTAAGAAGTAAATGTACCCATCCATATCCTGTGTTAGGTTGATCACATCGCTGCTTTTGAGTTAAATATGTCTGAGAAACAGATAGATGTTCAAAGCAATTCTTGTTATGTTGCAGGCCAAGTGTCTTGAAAGTGGTGAAACGGTTGCAATCAAAAAAGTTTTACAGGATAAGAGATATAAAAACCGTGAGCTGCAAACGATGCGCCTTCTTGATCACCCAAATGTTGTTTGTCTTAAGCACTGCTTCTTCTCAACCACCGACAAGGACGAGCTTTACCTCAATTTAGTTCTTGAATACGTGCCTGAGACTCTGTACCGTGTAGCGAGGCACTATAGCAAAGCAAACCAACGAATGCCTATGATATATGTCAAGCTCTATACGTATCAGGTCAGCTGACTTGGATAGGTTAAAAGTTTCAGAACTCGGCCTACTTCATATGTGCTCCTGCCTTGACCAAATTTGAGACTATGGCTATGCATGTTTGTAATTACCTTCTTTAGTTATTTGAACTCTATATAGCAACTAATTGTTTCAAATTACAGTATGTTGCATCTTTTTTTTTTTTTTATTGAAGTATTTCTCATGTTTGCAATTATTTGATCTTGAACTATTGCATATTAGCACAAAATGTGGTGGTGCGATATTGTAAAAAGATGAATTGCAGTCTGATAATATCTTGTTTCGTGACATTTGGCCACAGATTTTCAGAGCTTTGGCATATATTCATGGTATAGGAGTCTGCCACAGGGACATCAAACCTCAAAACCTTTTGGTATGTGCTTAATGCATAAGGCATAAGTAGTTAAGCATATTTGTATTCTATAGTTTGACCAATACAATCCTTATTGCAGGTCAATCCGCATACCCATCAGCTCAAGCTTTGTGATTTTGGAAGTGCAAAAGTTTTGGTATGCTTTATGTTATCCTTGTAATTATGATACTGTGGCTGATTTCCTTGTCAATCCCCCACCTTCATCCAAATGCCATAATTTGTTCTTACCTTCAGTTGGGAATATATTATGCAAGTGAATAAATTTTCATTAGGCTTCAAGTGCTTCATGTAATTTAGGAAACAGAAAAAAGTTCTACCAATTTTGAATTGAATAATCTTGCTTGATCATATATATTATTCCAGTGGATTCATGGCATGACAAACTACTTTTAAGTATTTAATAGGAAACCATCTTAGAGCATGTTTTGCTCCTTTTTTTTTTTTCCTTCTTCTTTCCCTTTCAAGACTTCAGTTTCTTGTTTGTAAAATTGCCTCCTGTTTGTTAATCTGGGCACCTGATTTGCTCACTGGGAGAAATTTAAATGATCTAAAGTATTTCATCATGTGTAACAGGTGAAAGGTGAGCCAAATATATCTTATATCTGTTCTCGGTACTACCGTGCGCCAGAACTGATTTTTGGAGCAACTGAATACACTAGTGCAATTGACATATGGTCCGTGGGTTGCGTCCTCGCCGAACTTCTTCTTGGACAGGTTCTTAACAAGCCTAAGGCACTTATATTTGGAAGTAAAGAGAAAAACATGATGGTTTCGGTTTACAATCTTCTGACCAATTAGCTACTACCTTTTAACCATTTACTGATTGGTTCTGTAGCCTCTCTTTCCTGGTGAGAGTGGAGTAGATCAGCTTGTGGAAATTATCAAGGTAACCTGTGCCTAATTATTCTAGAAGAGTATCTTGATACGATATGTTTTGTTGTTGTCATCTCCAAGAGAGCTCATTCTAAGCTGATTGCATTTTTGTTATATCTAGGTTCTGGGAACACCAACTCGTGAGGAAATAAAATGCATGAATCCAAATTACACCGAGTACAAGTTCCCACAAATCAAGGCACATCCATGGCACAAGGTTGGATCTCTGTCTGTGGGTTGCTCGCTGCTTGTAATCCTTTACCTGTTTGTTTGTTGATTTCATCTTTGTTTCTGTTCTTGCAGATTTTTCACAAAAGGACACCTCCTGAAGCTGTGGATCTTGTGTCGCGACTCCTTCAGTACTCTCCAAACTTGAGATACTCTGCTGTGAGTTTCTATATTTTCCTTTATTGGTATTTTAATGCTTAAGATTACAGTTTATCCTTGGAACCTTGCTTCCTTGGTGTAGTATCACGTATCTCATTTAATTTTAATCTGAAAAATATTTTGCTTGATTGCCACTCGTCTTATGCATGTCAATAATTTTGGTATTTCTTTTAGCTATTTCTCTTATATATTACTGTTTGATGTATTTTTGCAGTTGGAAGCTTGTATACACCCATTTTTCAATGAACTCCGTGATCCCAACACCCGGCTTCCCAATGGTCGACCATTGCCACCACTTTTCAACTTCAAACCTGCAGGTCTTCCCTAATTTCTTGCACCCCTTGTTATTGTCTCAGTTTGTTAACTTTGTCTTTGGTTGCTTTTTTTGCCTTTTTCTATTTGGGATCCTGAGTTGACTTGTGCATTTTTCAGAGTTGAAAGGAGCATCATTGGAGCTACTCTCCAAACTGATACCAGAGCACGCTAGGAAGCAGTTTCCATCCCTTGGTTCCTGAGATTTGGAAATGCTGATGTTCTATGTGGATAATGAAACACTAATTTGTGTGTTGTGTTAATTTCTGATGCTAACAGAAGAACCTGGACCTCCTTTTATGTGGACTTTGTATTATTTGCCTGTCTAACTTCACCTTCGCTTTATATCTTCTGTTTCTTATTCTGTTCATACCAGTGCATCATATTTGGACATCTTAACTCCAGTTTTTTGGTTGCCGCATAGCATAGCACGATATCTGGTTCCTGTCTGCATTATTGTACACCTATTGCACCATTGATTAGCAAATGCGAGGTAGATTTTAGCTTGAATTGCCTGTATTCCAGGGGCCATGACGAGCAGCGATCCAACAAATCTAATGCCATTTTTTTAGCAGATCATGTTATGTTTTACTGTACAGTTACATCTGTTGTAGAGGATTTCGCAATAACAACTCGTTTATGATTCAAACAACCGCAACAAAGAATCATAGTAACAGAGGCTGAACTGCATAGTTGACATAGTAAAAGCCACAAGCATTGTGATGTCTGTTCCAATTGCCTAGGCAGTTTTCCTAGAGCGCTGCTATTCCGTGGACGTTTTACTAAATGATTAGAGATCATTGTTGCTATTTCAAGATGATGTTGTAACATTTTTCAAGCCAGTGGTGACATATTGATTGTGTTGTGTGTCAAGGCATGGATGATTATGTGATTTAGTAAATTCTTCATCACCTTTCGAGCCTGTGTGTGTGTTGCAAGATGTTTAGCTTAAGCACTTATTTTATGTTTCAAATTTGCGAAAACGGGGCCTCCCATGGGATTCTCCTTTTGATCAATTTCACAAAATAACTATCATGCAAAAGCAAAATCATCAACATTTGACATCAGATTTGCTCTTAATGTTGGGTGACTAACAGTATTGTGTCTTAAAACGAGTCTGACTTACATAATTAATGATACAAATATCGAGTGACCTATAACCTATGAAAATTGATGAATTTTAAAATATCACTTTCAAAGTGAATTCAAAAAGACAAAATACCAGTCTACTTTATCTTTGCACGGATATCGAAAAATAGCTTGTCTGCGCTTTCAACGTATGAAATTCATGCCACTTGCTCTCTATTATTTTAAGAGTATGTTATAATAAATTTTTTAGAATTTATTATAATTACAAATATCATATTTCGTTTGAAAAATTATAAATATTATAAAAAATAATCCCTTATCACAATTTATTGTAGAAAATATTTGTTCAATAATTAGATAAGCTTCAGGGAAGCCTCTCTAATTTACCCTTAATTTAATTTTGTTTTTTCTGATTCTACATCCGTATTTTAATGGTAGTGGTAGTGGAGCTAAGTCAACTAAAAAATATAACCTGAAATCGTTTAAAATAATGGTTCAATTTTACAATATATTTGTTCTTTTAAAAAAAAAAAGTAAACAAAAAAAAGAGTGTTGAGTGGTTGGCGCGTAGGAAAAGTAAAATAAAATAAAATGACTGGTCTTATTTATTTATTTGAGTGTGGTAATGTGTATATTACGGTAACAGTGAGGTAAGAGGCGTCATTCCTTCACTTCTTTCTGCTTAGTGCTGGGAGGGGAGGAATCTCTTCTTCTCTTTCTCTTATTACTCTACATTTCCTCCCCGACACTCTCTGCAATCGATTTCTCTACTCTTTATTCTTCTTTTCAATTTATGGGTATGTGAATCTTTTCGATATGTTCACGGGCTTAGTTTGCCCTTTTTTTTCCTTCCTTTTTTTTCCGTTGTGATTTTCGACTGTTTCTTGTTCAATCTACTTCTGTTACTTTTTAATTGATTTTTTCTCCAATTTATTTTGCAGGTAATAGGTACCTTACTTTTCTGTCTGGAGGGAGCTCGAGGAAGGTTTGGCGTTGAACTGAGCAGGTGAACTGCTTTTGTGAGGATCATCTGAATTCTTTGTGTTTTTTGACCTTTTTTTTTTTCACGAGAGTTGTTTGCTTGTCTGATTTTACGGTTGTTGCATTTTAGGTAATAATTGGAATATGTTTAGGAACATGCAGAGGGTGAGAGTGTTACATTTTGATTTATTCTGATGCTTAGGGTGAAATCCAGGGCGGAGCGACTTAGAGTATGCTTTTGTTTCACGGAATTGTTGGGGTTTGTCGAGTTCGTGGTAGTAAGGTTAAACTTTATTTTAGTAATTTGTTCAAGCGACTGCGGTTTTTGGGTTAGGATGTGCTTCTCACTATTTTTGTATGGGGAAATTGCATTTCATGTCCTTTGCATTTTGCCTCCAGAATAAAGAAAAAGCACTTAACCTCCGGAATTGCTTTCTTGGTTGCACTTTCCCCCATCATCAAGTTTCGGGCAATAATGAATTAATTCAAAACAGAATGGGATTCAAAGTTGCACTTCACTCCCTGAAATATTGTTTCTTTTCTTTAGAGCACCTCACCTCATAAAATTATTTTTATGGTGTATTACCATGCTTATTTTCTTGTAACTTTTTCTTATCATTACTTTTTGCAGATGATATTGTTTCCAGAATTTCTAAAGCGTCAATAACTTTTAAATAAAATTTAAATGGAAAACTTTGATTAAAAGAACTGAAGACACTCAAAATTGAACCTGAAGCTTTCAATTAGTCTAATATTTGCAAAGTTGTGGATTACTTGGTTCACTTGAATCTCATCTAATTTTTGCAATAAGTTGTGTTTTCTGCTATTATCTCTATGGTTTCTTGAAAATTATAGCGTGTATACAGCTAACCCGGAACATGTGCATTTCAATTATATATGATACATGAACTAAAAATAATGTAATGTGCTTTATGAGTCAATTTAGATCAAAGTGTTTAGTATGTCTATTGGTTTCACTAATTTGATTCTTACTTCAAGTAAGTGCTTTACTGAACAGGTTAGGCTGCTGTGCTTGGTTCAGAACTTGTGGAAAACATGGTAGTACCTTTCTTATTTTTTCACATTTTCTTTGTATAACCTGAAGAGTGGTTTTATTATCTTCTCATGTTGATGAACACAAATGGCTTTTGTTATCAGTTATAGCTAGTTTGTTTAATGTGTCTTATGTGCCTATTGCCTGTTTCAGGATGGGAATGCCTCTGGAGAGGAAAGTGTCAGTGTTGATTGGACTACAGATGACGAACTGGAGATTCTTGCAGAACCAGTGGTATCCTCTCAGCCGACTCTAGCAACTTGTAGCACAGAAGCTATCGCTGGCAATTTAGAGGTTAAGCTATGGACTTGGATTATTGAATTTCTTATGCTCTTTCCCTTACCGCCCGCTGTAGACATGCCCAGTTCAGAATTTTTTACTATCATGGTTGTTCTAGAACATAATTATGGTTTTAAACTCCATTCTGTTGCTCTTAGTCACTAGTAACATTAATATGATTGCCATTGAAATAGATAACACTAACCTTTTAGATTGAGGATCCTTTTCCTTTTGCCATGTGATTGAATAAAGCTTGATGCTGCTGGTATAACAAGTGCAAGAACTGATGGCTTTTAGCTTTGCTGCATATTTCTTTGATATTATGATTGATTAAGTGACTCCTTTTCTGTAGGCAAGCTCATCCGCAGGTGCTTCCCGTGTTAAGTTGATCAATCATTTTGTTGGTATGGGGTTTTCAGAAAAATTGGTCTCAAAGGCCATTGAGGAAAATGGTAGGAACAAAGTTACCAAGAATGATTTGTTTGAGTACCACTGGTTTCCAATTCATCTGATTATCATTATCATGCAGGCGAAGGAGATACGGAATCGATACTGAATGCCCTTTTAACATACTCGGTGGGTAATGTGTGCATGTTACTCATGCATGTAGTGTGAATTCTTTTTGTTTTTTAAAGAACTCTCAAGAAGTTGTATTCCCTGATACTTGCTTGTTTTACAGACTCTTGAAGACTCTCCTGAACAACAATTGAGTATCAACTCTGATCCAAGCTCTTCCGATTACAATGACACCTTGCAGGAAGATCTTTCGGACATGGACAGCTGGTCTGAAGATGAAATAGAAGTATGTGATGCTATACTATTCATGAGCAGTTTATGTCTTGATGCAGTCAGTGCATTATGTTTTACTTAGGTCTCTTGCAAGGCAAATACATCCTAGCCAAAAAATTCTGTCATTCTTTATTTTCTATTTTGGATATGACATATTTGATATGTAATAATGAAGACCATAAGCTGCCATTGGTGTGTTGTGTACACTTCAGTTTACAGGACACATTTGATATCTGACTTCACTTGGTTCCCCCTTCTTTTTTTATGGTCACTAATGATCTAGGTTATTGTCAGTTGTCTGCTAGTAACCATAAGCTGTTTATCAAGGAACTGAAGGGTCACTCCATCTTGTAATTTTGTTTACTTTTGTTGAATACTTTGAATAAAATGTTATTTGCTACCAGTGTCTACAATTTGCTGTGTGAAGAGAAGCATGTATCTACTGACAATTTCTATGTGGTAACTCGATCTCAAATTCAGATGTCCTCAGAGAATGATAAACCAGTAACGTGGCAACTGAGTACAGTCCTATTTTTTAGTTCAAAACCTGAAATCCACCCGCATGATTGAGTTGTTTATCTTTCTGCTTTGTGATTTCACATAAAGGTTTGGGTTTGTCAGTTTCTTATTTCGCTCATGGAACTCTCTATGTTTATTGAAATGGTACTCGGTCAATGAATTTCATTAACATTTGCTAATCTAGACTAGCATTCATGATCATCTTGGTCATTTCTACTCCTTCTGGCATGGAGGACTGACTAAGAAATTCCTCTTGCAGGACAATGTTGATTCCGTGTCTGAGAAGCATAAAATGTTGTTATCCTTGGCAAATACAGGCTCTTTGTCTGAGAAAGACAAAAAATTGCTAGCATTAGCAAATATGGGATACACTGTGGAAGAGGCTTCAATAGCTATGGACAGATGTGGTGTGTAATAAAATGCTACCTATTCTCCCTTATTTTTAGGCTGTCATCAGTGATCAAATCATGTTTTCGACAGGCATTCCCTTTACTACATGATCTGCTTGTCTCATTTTTTGAATGTTTTTTGTTTGTGGTGAGGCAACAATGACAACTGTGTATCTGAACTTGTCAATTCTTCCATACACAATAATCTCACCTGAGTTGTGGCATGGGTTGAATGGTATTTTCAGAATGATGTATGTGCTTATTTTGCGATGATAATGTACATGGAATGCTTGGAAGATAGTTATATTTTTATTTTTTTAAAAATTAAGGTTATGTGTTTGAAATGATTCCTTGAATTTAAGGTTAACTTGTGACAAATTGACACTACAATTAGCTTTGGTTATCATGTCCTGGAACAGTTCTAAACCTCTGACAATGACAGGATGAAGATATTTGCTACGTTTCATGTTCATACTCCCTCTATTTCTCACTCATTATCTTTTTGCAAACTTACCCATAAAATTAAAGATGTCCTTTGCAAACTAAAGTCATCCTTTTCAATTTTGAATTTGCTGATGTCTTTTGGATTTCTTCTGCATTCATATTTGATGTTTAGCTCAGTAATTAGCACATAATATATGTTTGGTTTCCTATTGTTCTTGGTGCAAACTTGTATTATGAGTCTGTTCATAAACAATCTTGAAATTTTAATATGAATGTTTTATCTTGTAGTGGTTTATCATTTTTAGTTTCCATAAAGAAATCTTGGAATGTTTGAGATGGATGTTGTATCTTGCAGTGGATTATCATTTTTAACCTGGCAAATAAAGTAATCTGTACAGAAGTTCTTTGACGTTGGTCACAGTTCCAATGCTGATTGCTGAATCTGAGGCAAGATGGGGCCATTACTAGTCTTGTGGTTTTAAGATTAATTCTTACTTCTTTGTCTCCTGCGCCCTTTTTTTATTGCACTCAATATTCGCTATATCATTCTATGTAGACTTGCAAATAAGATTGCAGTGGGAAGCCTTAGTAGTTCTTAAATTGTCAGATGCTCGCGTTGAACTTGTTAGACACGCATACCATACGCCACGCATGCGTATTGGCATGCTTGAAAGTGGAAGAAATAGAGTAACATTTTATCTTAAAGCTAAGAAATCTTCAAAATAATTTTCTGGATGTATATTGTTTCAGGCCAAGAGGCTCCAGTTGCTGTTTTAACTGATTTTATATGTGCTGCTCAAATGGCTAGAGAAGCAGACTGTTATTTGCCTGAAGATGATCTCAAGGTTAACTTTCTTCCCATTTATTCAGTATATATGCTTAGAATATTTAAACTCTATGAAAACTAAGGGTGAATTAGTTGAGATCTGATATTTCAGCATCAATTAATTTTATAAAATTTTAACTGACCATTTTTCTACCATATCTTCACAGCCAAAGCATCTTTATAGTGGAAACAGCACAAACAAGAAGAGAAAGTTTTATGAGATGTGCCGAAAGAAAAACGTAACCGAGGAGACAATTCGTCTGCCTAACCCAATGATAGGGTTTGGTGTACCTTCTCAACATCCTGAACATATTAACCGTTCTTTGCCAGAAGCAGCTAGAGGACCGCCGTACTTTTATTATGAAAATGTGGCCCTTGCCCCCAAGGGAGTCTGGGACACTATATCCCGATTTCTCTACGAGGTTGAACCAGAGTTTGTTGATTCAAAGTATTTTTGCGCCACTGCAAGAAAAAGAGGCTATGTTCATAATCTGCCTATTGAAAACAGATTTCCTCTCATTCCCCTCCCACCTCTTACCATCCATCAAGCATTTCCATTGTCAAGAAAGTGGTGGCCTTCTTGGGATACACGAGATAAACTGAATTGCATACAAACTGCCATTGGGAGTGCAAAACTGACGGAGAGAATCCGCAATGCTCTAGAGAGGTATGACGGTGACCCGCCTGAAACAGTGCAAAGATTTGTTCTCGAACAGTGCCGCAAGTGGAACTTAGTTTGGGTGGGCAGGAACAAGGTTGCCCCTCTGGAACCTGATGAAGTGGAGATGTTATTGGGCTTTCCAAAGAACCACACAAGGGGAGGTGGGATAAGTAGGACCGACAGATATAAATCTCTTGGAAACTCTTTTCAGGTTTGAAATTATCCCATCTTTCTCAGTAAAATAATCTTATGTTTCCTAGCTGTTTCTTTCTTTTTGGACATACAGTGCGGTGCAGTTTGTTGGGATTTTTGTTGACCATTTCAATTTTCTTCAATATGTTCCAATAGCAAAATTTTGGTCGTGATCCTGATACATTGCACTCAATTTCAATATAGGTTGACACGGTGGCTTATCATCTGTCTGTCTTGAAGGACATATTCCCAAACGGCATAAACCTCTTGTCTCTTTTCTCTGGAATCGGTGGTGCAGAGGTTGCACTTCACCGACTAGGTATTAAACTGAAGAATGTAGTTTCAGTTGAGAAATCCAAAGTGAACAGAGACATAGTGAAGAGTTGGTGGGAGCAGACTAACCAGAGGGGAAACTTGATTGACTTTGATGATGTTCAACAAATTGACGGTGAGAGATTAGAGCAGATAATCGACAGCATAGGTGGGTTTGATCTGGTTGTTGGTGGAAGCCCCTGCAACAATCTGGCAGGAAGCAATAGGGTGAGCAGGGATGGTTTGGAGGGTAAAGAATCGTCACTTTTCTATGATTATGTTCGTATATTAGATTTAGTCAAGTGCCTTATGAGTGGCAGGCAAGTGTAACTTGGGTTGAATGCAGATTGTTTTGGCACCTTTTTGCCAAATGTTAATTATTTCTGTTTCTTGCTGACCCTGTTAATAATTTTGCTTCATTGGACTGCAGCTCCATTCTTTTCCCTGTTCAATGCTAGTCTCAGAACTGTACCATAAAACATTGTTCTTCAATGTAACTAGTTACTGTGCTACGACTTCAACTATTTTCGTCTTTTTTTTTTTTTACAAGTCGTCTGGAGGTTCTGGTTTCAAGAATCACCACTAGCCACGGCGTGTTACCCATTATTAACTTCACGATTATTTATAAATTATCCATCAATTCAGTTCTCATTATGTAGAAAAAAATTGAATCTTAATCAATATAAGCGAGAGAATAAAAAAAAGTTCAAAATTTTGCTTCGTTTCTTTTGATTTTGCTCTTCCATGAGGAAGATGAAGAAAATATAAAAACAGATAACTAAAATATTTTGCAAAAATTTGACGTGAACAAATTGCATTTGAATTTAAGGATTCAAAATTATTTGCAATAATAAATTTATTTGAATATTTTTAAATTTTAAATATAATTTGATGATTAAGAATAAATATTAAATTTTTTAATGAATTGTTGGAACTCCATTCTTGAAATTCAAATATAATCATCAAAATACAGCCTAAAAAATAATTAAATAGGATTGTAGTAGAGGTGAGAGCAGGGGTAGAGTTCCGGGTAGTGGGTATTAATGGTAGTAACCAATTAACCATGGGTGTGTTATTATATTACCATAGGCGTGGGTTACTTTTTTCAATTTCGACTGATATTAATTAATACTCTCACCCATCTCTTCACTTGCCTTCCGCTTCTGGTTCCTCGGAAGCGTCCCTCTCTCTCTCTCACTTTTATATATTAATGCACATAAACTGTTGTCGTTGTTGTTGTTGTGATCATTTCTTAGAGAGAGAAGAAACAAAACTTTTCTGAGAGAGCAGACACTGTGTTTGGTCAAATCGCCCGGGAAGAGGAGCATTTCTGTTCTGTCCTTCTTGCTTGGAGAACGACGACGTACGCTGCCGTTATCGCTTCTTCCCTTGAATTTCTAGTATTGTTTTGACATTTTACGTTGTGGATTTCTGGTTTTTATAGATCTAGATGTAATGGTTGAGCAATGCATGTTCTTTCGATGGCCACATTCGTGAAACTACTTTTTAGGGTTTTAGATTCGCATCTTCCGTGCGACTTTGCTTATTTTATGCCTGTATGGGCAGTTCTGTTTCGCGGAGAAAAATTATTTACTGGTTTGCTGCCTGTACAACTATACGAACTAAGAATGTGGTGTGTATTAGGCATTGTTGTTGATGCATGCATCTTTATAAATGCGTAATAAAGTATTATTTTATCAACTCTGGAATTAGGAATTCCACGTTAGGTATATTCCCCTTTATATGTGTTGTATTGTCCTGTGGTTTGAGACAATTGTTTCCCTTATTTCTTCTGGCAGTTAGCCTAATAATCAACTAATCTTATATGAATTTCCTTCTTTTTCTTTGAGAAGAATTTTATATGTGTTTCTGATCTTTGTTTTACTTTTCTTTGGGATTGCATTTGTTCATTCTACAGGATACTTAAGAGGGAAGCTCTGATATGGCAGCTGCCACTGCCTCATCTGCTAGTGTACGGTATGCGCCGGAGGACCCCACCCTCCCAAAACCATGGAGAGGACTTGTTGATTGTAAGACTGGATATTTGTACTTCTGGAATCCAGAGACCAAAATAACCCAATATGAGAGACCTGTTGCCTCCTTGCATGCAACCGCTCTACCGTCTCAAGAATCTCTGAGTTCATCTGTTCAAACGACCCCAGGACACTGCTGGAAAAATGAAAGTGAAGACAGATATAACCAAGGTAGCAATGGTGGCTCAGAGAAGGTTGCTTCTGGAGCAGGAACTAATCAGGTGTCTGAAGTAGTTATTTCATACATTTTCTGCATTTTGTATTTATGCAAAGTTTGTTCCAGAAATAGAAAGTTTTCTTATATAAGACATAAGTTTTGCATATTGAATTAAGAAATATAGATCCACACTGTTACATCTCACTTCTTTTTAGATGAACTTTAAAAGTAATTGTTACTTTTTTTTCTTTGGCATCTTGTGTAACTTAGCTCTAATATAATTGGAATGGTTGATTTTACAATCATATGCTTGAGCAATGTGAATTTACGAAGACTGATGAGTTGTATTTTTCTTTTATCTTCTTTGCTTTAGACTGCCAGAATCCGATCAGATTACTCACTGAATGATCCAAATTTGAGAACTGGCACTGCACATGGGCCATTTGCATCTAAAGGTGCAGAAACTGGTTTGTCTGCCGAGTCTTATCGTCTTCGCCATGAAATTACTGTAACTGTAAGCATCTATATCATTCCATACAATTATGTATTCCTAATATTTATATGACTTAACTTTTTAAAGAGGTGCTGTCTGTTCATGACTTCATGTGGAACCAGATATTTCTTGAGCTAGATCTATCCAAGCCCCTTAGCACTTACCCTGAATCTGGCTCCACTAGTGTTGGAATCATGCTTAATCAAGAGTTGAAATCTGACTTAGAATCTATTGTGCTAGTGGTGCAGATTTTGAAGGAAAAGTAAAGACCTTTTACCGTTTTACCCACTAATATGGTTTGATTTGATAAATTTCTACTAATACTTATACTGTTTAGTGTATATGAATGCATTTCTTCTGAAACTGTCAGCATAGACAGTACCAGAAGTAGCAGAGATGTTTGGCTAGTCATTTTATTTATTCTTCTGTGGAGTTATATGGGTCTTCAATTGGATTTCTTATATCCTACTGTAGTTTGGGTAGATCTTTATACTTGTTTTCCAAGCCTGTTATTTTTTGGCTTGAAGTAATTTCATTATCTAACTCAGTCAAGTTGTTTATGGTTAATCTTCCTTTTGTTATTTTGCCTGCATGCGTTCCTTTTTTTGTGATTCTGACTTATTATTAATTAAATCTTTTATTTAATAAATTTTAATCGGCTGGCTGTACTCAACTTGATAGGGAGATAATGTGCCCCAGCCATTCTCCTCATTTGAAGCCACTGGTTTTCCTTCAGAGATTTTACGGGAGGTATGCAACCAATTCATTTTTTTATATTTCTTGGCCATTAGATGCATTTACAAAGCTGGACTATTAATCAAATAAGCCTTCTACAATGTTCAAATACAACTGGAGGCACACTGTGAACTTAAAAACTCATGCTCAGATTTTTCTGCCAGAGGTGCGATATTTGCTCCAGAGAGGAGCCAAATGTCGTACACTGTGCTCTCCCCTTTGGGTGCTTTCATATAATTGGATTGACCTCGTTGGGGACCAATTTATGTGACTGGTTTTCTGATTCTTCGGGGCTCAGCCAGGACTTGTCTTGGTTGTGATTCACTCTGCCCTTGGTCTGGATAGAAGAAGAGGCATCCTCCTCTCTTGCTTGCTTCAGCAAGTAGTGCCTGGCTTTATTGGAGGTTGATGCTTCTTCTTTCCTCGGCCACTTGCATAATTTCAAAAAGCTTATCATAAACTTTGAACCCTACCTTTCTCATAAGGATCGTGGTTCCCCCCCCACATTTTCCAGGTAAAAAGTGCTGGCTTTTCTGCTCCAACTCCAATCCAGGCGCAATCATGGCCCATTGCTCTTCGAGGTCGTGATATAGTTGCCATTGCTAAGACAGGGTCTGGCAAGACTTTGGGTTACTTGATTCCTGGATTTATTCATTTGAAACAAAGGCATAATAATCCTAAATTAGGCCCAACGGTTTTGGTTCTCTCACCAACAAGAGAGTTGGCTACTCAGATACAAGATGAAGCTGTGAAGTTCGGAAAATCATCTAGGATATCTTGTACGGTATGACTTCGGCAATGCCCTCTTCATAGTTTGCAAATTTGATTTTGTGCTGGGATAAAGTTGCCTTAGTCTCGCACAATTAAAACCATGCTCTGGAGTGGTTATATTATTTCTTGAAATCTCCTTTCTGTATGATTTCCCTTTTGGGAATTGAGTTCTATTGTTTTCTTCGTGTACAGTCCATATGAACAATTTTTTTTCTTTTTATTGTTGGTGACACAGTAAGTATATGATCATGTTATTTGTCAACTTTCAATGTCTCTAATATTTTGCTGATATTAGCTCTGATCTTTTTTCTGATGAAGTGTTTATATGGAGGTGCACCTAAAGGTCCTCAGTTGAAAGACTTGGACAGAGGTGTGGATGTTGTGGTGGCTACTCCTGGTCGATTGAATGATATTCTGGAGATGAATAGAGTTAGCCTCCATCAAGTGTCATATTTGGTATTAGATGAGGCAGACAGGATGCTGGACATGGGTTTTGAACCCCAGATAAGGAAAATTGTGAAGGAGGTGCCTTCTCGTAGGCAAACCCTGATGTACACGGCGACATGGCCGAAGGAAGTGCGCAGAATTGCTGCTGATTTACTGGTTAACCCCGTTCAAGTTAACATCGGAAATGTTGATGAGCTTGCTGCGAACAAATCAATAACCCAGGTATCTTTTTGAACGATTTCTCATCTTGGTTTCATCTTTTTATATACTTGATGTGATCTTTCTCCGATTTGGCTGCTTCCGAGGTATTGTGTTGAATTAACTTGGTATTTCATTGCAGTATGTTGAAGTTTTATCACCAATGGATAAGCGCCGACGCCTGGAACAAATATTGAGATCTCAAGAACCAGGATCAAAGATAATTATTTTCTGCTCTACAAAGAAAATGTGCGACCACCTTGCAGGTAACCTAACCCGGCAATTTGGAGCTGCTGCTATTCATGGTGACAAATCTCAGGGTGAGAGGGATCATGTTTTGAATCAATTTCGCACGGGAAGGTCCCCGGTGCTTGTAGCCACTGATGTTGCTGCTCGAGGACTGGACATTAAGGATATCAGGTTGGTGGCTCTGTAATAGCCATACCTTCAGTTGTTTGGTTAGACTACTGCACATGCCTGAAAAATAAAAACCTAAAAATGATTTTAGAGAATTTCAGCTGTGATATGGCCCATAGTGTTAACACTAATCGTTCTCATACCTGATGAATATGTTTGTTGCAGCGAATGTTTCTTTTATTTATTTTTTTGTTTTTTGAATAATTTTAGCACTCAAGCCTCAACGCATGTTTACTATTTTTTTTTTTTTTCATGTTCGTCATCCCATTAAATGAGCCTTTATCATCTGTCTCAAGCATTTTTCTGGATACAACCTTATAATTAAGATTCTTTTGCAATAAGACACAACGTGGCACACTTGTGTTTCATTGTGATTCATCTTATGTGATGATAGGATCTATCCAATCGCAGGGTGGTGATAAATTATGACTTCCCAACAGGAATAGAGGACTATGTTCACAGAATTGGAAGAACTGGACGAGCAGGTGCCACTGGGGTGGCTTATACTTTTTTCTGTGACCAAGATGCAAGACATGCATCAGATCTTGTCAAACTTTTAGAAGGAGCAAACCAAAAGGTTCCTGTTGAAGTTCGTGATATGGCTTCACGTGGTGGTGGAATGGGAAGGGGAAGGCGCCAGTGGAGCTCTGGCCCTAGTGGACAGTTTGATTCCTCGTACAGTGGAAGGGATGGGGGAAGGGGAGGTTGGGGCATGTCATCATCTCCAGATAGAGGTCTTTCCGGCGGTTATGACTACAAGCAGCATGAAAGGTATATTTTTGTTTTTCTTTGTCCCATCTAGACCCCCCTTTAGCTCTTCTTCAGTTTATATATGGCATGGCAATGGTCTTTTATTTGCTTGCTCGCAAATGTCAAGTCTGTAGTTTAAGATCGTGTTTTTTTATGCTCACAGACATGGTGCTGGATCCTTTGAACAAGACACGAATGCTACAGGAAGCTTCCATTATAAGAGCTTTCACGAGAGCATGATGGCTGCTGCAAAAGATGGAGGTACAAGTGGCAGTAGCCCCAACAGGAATTTTGGATGGGTTGAGAACCAAGGTAGAGCCCGTAGCCGTAGCCCTGAGAGATTTGGTGGAGCAGCTCCTACCAGACGTAGTTTTCATGAAACTATGATGGAGCAGGCTCGACCATTGCCATCTACCAATGAGCAAACCTTACCTCATGGCAATGCTAATACGAAGGAATCTAAGAGTTGTGATGGCCCACAGAGTCATTGTGAGCAATCAATCTCCACACCTGATGTTAACGAAAAGGAAACTGTTGGAGCATCACATAACAATGCTGGGCAGGAATTGGGAGAATCATCTCCCAGGCAATCAGGAAATGAAGAGTTTGGCCATGGATTAGACACCAATGACCGGGATGAGGAAGATAAAGGTATGCTGTTAGCAGAAGAAAACAGGGTAAGCCCAGAGGATAATGCATCATCATGAACATCAAAATGAGGATCCACAGCCTTGTTGCATCTCACTTGCTTTTGATTTTGATTTTGTTCCCCATGCTTTGACGCTGTAATTACTTTTGCTTTTAGCATCTTAGCAGCTGTTGGGGGATTCATATTGTGCAAGTAAGACTTTGAATACTTGGTGGTTGAATTTCGGCCCCTGAAGGTGTATGTCTGATAAACAGTATCAAACTGTCGGAATTTTTGCTGGACATTTGTGTGCTGTAGCAGGTACAAGCATACAGGAGGGGGCTATAGGCAGAAACGCTAATGCCATAGATGATGGTCGTCTCAGTTCTTTTTGTTGTAAATGTAAATCTATGGTTGGTCAGTAATTAGGTTTTGTTGCTTGAAATTGTCATTTACAGGATGTGTTTGGTGCCATGTGAAAATGAGATGTGCTCCTAGATCTTTTATTTCTCTGATTTCTGTATTGGGGAAGTTTGATGATTTGGTTATGTACATATTCATTCGCCCACTTGAGTGTTATGCATGTATATGAGAAGGTATAAATGACTCCAGACTATTTAATTACAAATGCTTTCAGTTAGAAGTAAAAATCAATTTAAGAAGTGGATTTTGGATTGTGAATAATTGTGAAAAAAGTCATAAACAGAATCGCAGATATGTAAAGCAACCAATGTAATGAAAGTCTTATGATCAAGAAACGGGAAAATAGAGGAAAATTTGTCTAGGTGGAATAAAATGCTCAATGAGCTTATTATCAATTTAGTTGGTATAAAAGTATCACACCCACACGTATAAAATACAAATCTGAATTTTTTCACTTAATCCGTCGTAACTACCTTAAGACTGAAATATACAAGCTGCCACATTAATTGTAACATCACAAGAGTCAGGTAACAATTAAGGGAAAAAAATTGAGTATAAAACTAAGAATGTCCCACAATTTCTATGTCATTTAAAGTAGACATGAAAATTGACCCAAATTTTAAACAGGCCTATACATAGTCTTCCCGTGATCGCTCCAAGAATCAATTGAGTTGAAACCAATCCTCAAAGCAAAGCTTGCAGTTCAGTGAATCCCAACCCCCCCCCCCCAAAAGTGATTCATCCTGTCGGAGCTTTAATACTTGCTAATCGTTACATTTTTCCGCAACACCAAGTGCAATTATTGCGACTCCTTAAGCAACTTTCGCTTTGATCCTCTTTGCTCTCGAGTACAAGAAAACTCCAGCAAGAGCCAAGGCAGTTCCTAAGTTCATTAAATCGTAATGCATGTGAGAGAGAGATAGAGAGGGAGGGAGGGAGATAAAAGATTAAGATCAGAGCATATCTACATACCTAGGGAATTTATTGGTGACACAGGTGTCTGAAAGAAGATTACTGAAGATACAATGACAACCACTCTCTTCACACTGTTTCCTACTGCGTGTGTCACTGGTGACACCATCTGTAATATCATATAGGAAACCTGCCCACAAGAAACAGATGAAATTACTGTGCCCTTCGAGCTTGAGGCTAAGTGATTTGCATGGTTTGAGTTATGGTGTGATTCTGTATTATTGTATCCTTTTTCAGCGTCTACAACAATAGAATTTGGACAGAACGAGGCTCTAGACTCGTTCAATTCTCATCTAAGAGAAGGATTTAGCTAAGATTGTGGGTGTGCAGAATGCAATTTAGAAATATCATTCTTAGATGGCGTTACTCAAATGATGCAAAAAGTAGGGTGAGAGTGTATGGCACCTCACCTGTTGGTAGGTATGGAAGCAGAAGCCAGAGAGAATCAATCTTATACACAAATCTTTGACGTTGAAACCTTGAGTTGCCTGAAACCAAAGTTAGATGAATTAACCATTAATAATGAATTTCAGGGATACTGGAAAAGGAACCAGAGCATTTTAAGTTAGAAACTCTGCTTTTAATATGCTACTTACCAAGAATGAAGGACTAAACTTGACACCTTCCAGGAGAATGGCAGAAGGCGCCAGAAATAAAAATGATATGATTGTTATAATGGAGAAGAGATTGATATTATCCAGAGTTTCCTGTAATTAAGAAAGGAAAAGTACGTTTTAGTTTAGTTACAATGCATGCAGAAGCTCTTGAGGAACTTTTTGCACCTGAAGAACTGTACCTCCTTTCTGACCATCAGCTTTTTACTAAACACATTTCGTGTTTGGTTGGTAAGGTTAGAAGCCATTGCACTTCCAAAACCTATCCTGTTAAAAGAAATCTATCATCAGGCTACAACTTACAGGAAATGATTTTCTTGATGTTCACTTGCAATTAGCTTCATACCAGTTGAAAGAGGCCTCAGTGAATGATGCCAATGCTACGCCACCGACAATAGGCACGAGAGAAGAAACAACCCATATTGAGGGTCTCTGTGCGATCAAATGTAAGTCAAATGTCTTAAAATAATAAAGCATCGAACAATTAATTTGCGTTGAACAGCAACGTTCGACTAGAGTAATTTTAGTGTTTCATCCTCACTGCTTAACTTGCGTACTTTACATTTTCTATTTGCTTGTATGTTCATTTTCTAAGTGGAAATAAAGTAAACTGCAGTACATATAGCGAAGAAAAACCTCCGACTATTCATGTGAAAAGTTTGTCATGGTTATTACCTTCTGCATAATGATAAAATGCATCTTAACAATTAAATGTTCCTACTAAGTACAATCGCTTTCCGGCTCAAAATCAGAATATATGCTTTCTAGAATTCCTCATATGTGAGCATGCAGATTGTCAAAGAATTGGAATGCCATTTGAAACATATCAGCCACGAAATGGGAGAAGTATAAAATCCTAAATAAGCTGCAAATCCAATAGTGCCATTTATGATGCAGTACTTTGAAGAGCAAAAACGTAAACACAGACATAAAATCACACTTGCATGCAGCATATAAATATCAAAGTAGATTCTATACTCCAATGACATGAGAACAAATGCTTGTACCTCTCCAAAATAAAGTGCAGAAAGCAAGACTGTGAAGAAAGGTTCCATTGCCTTGATTGTGTGTGTAAATGAAACAGCCACTTTCCCGAGACTGACATTTGTTAAAAGGTTACCCACTGTGTGCCCAAGAGCAAGTAGTAAGATTGCTGCAAACTAAACAAAGATATCCAGAATAAACATCTAAGGCAAAAACATGAAGAAGAGTCATTTGCACCATTCAAAATGATGAAAAACATTACCTGAGACCTACTAACTTTAGGTTTGGGATGCAGATTTAACGCCCACATCAGAAGTATCAGAACTGTTCCACAACCAAACTGGAAGGCCGTTACTGTTGCAGGAAATGGATAAACCTTCAGAACCTGTAATGAAAATTCATTGAAGCTAATATCATTATATTGTACAAGGCTACATGCAACAGACTGACATTCCTTGTACTATATCCTACAACAAAAAGCATGAAAAAAGAAAGAAAAACAGGAAGGAAAAGGGACCTGTTTGTTGTAGATGTTGAAGTAAATGTTCAACAGATACCAGATTGCAAACATGGATCCAAGCTGCAAAATCCTGATCCTTTCATCAATACTAGTTACCTCATTTCTGCTTTCGGGGAGAGCTGCCGATCTGACTTTGAACTCATGGGGTGTCTTGCTAGCCAACTTATACGAACTGGTTCTGCTGTTAGAATTTGAAGTTGAAGGTAAAGAAAAGCCATAGTTGTGGAATGTACAATCATAAGATTTCAGAAAATTGCACTGGTAAATGGGAGAGTTGGAATTTCGGAATGGTTGCTTTACAGAAGAGAAAGATGGTTTGGAAGGGGAGAGAGGCAATGTATAGATCCCCATTTCTTGATTCCGCTCAAAGATAATGAAGTTCTGAAGCCTTCTACCAGCTTTAAGGGTGCATAATTTGGTTGACAATTTCAATTAGAATTTGCATGTGTAGTACGGAATATTGATTTTTCAGTATCTTTGCTAGAAAGAAAAAACAATGAAAAATTCATTTGTGGTTTGAAATACCTATCATACAGAATTTTCTGTACCAACATGTACTCGTGCATGTGTAAACTTAACCAAAAAAGTCTGTGTCTTATCGTTGAAGATAAAACTGTTTGATTCAAGAATTGAACATGTGGCCTTCACCCCATAGCCGAGGGTTTAACTGTTACATCAACAACTTGAACCAAGTATGAAACTGTAAATTCAAGATCTAAGGTCCTTTTACCATGATAAAACCGAGCCTGAAAGGAGTTTTGTCCAGGAAAATGAAAAGATCCTGAAATGAGATCTCAGCCAATTTTGGATTTGGTGATGAGTGGTAGTGGTGAATTAGGAGGTTTTTAGAACGTGTGGATGGCAGGGTTTTAGCTCTAGCTATCAGGTTTTTCCAAGATGCTTAGCTGAACAAGGAACAGAAGAATGTGGAAACCAGAACTCCTCTCGACTATCAAATTACCAGTCATATGTATTGTGGACCTAGTACAGACAAACTACTCTGCGTTTCAACAGTTCCCATGATTCAAAATCAAAGTGGTCCAGGCCTTTGCAAGAGTATGACCTTCACCATAGAATTAATCATGGCCCCAGTTCAAATTTGTGAGTGAAATCAACTCAAATATCCACTGCTCACCTTTTCTCACCTCTATCGCTGAGAAAAATTATTTCCATATCCATAGCATAACTCGCATCAGTCTGTGTAGTGAAGAAATTAGCCATCCTGAGCCCCAGGCCATATCTGAATGAGCTTAAGCCTGCCAATATAACTGACGGGACAAATATAATCACCATTTTCACAGGGGTCTTTAAAACTGGCTTTCCATTTCTCCGCAACACAAGCTCCAGAATCTCCATTAGACTGGGCTCCGTTGGTAAGGGTGTCTTCCTGACAGAGAGAATGAATTCCCTCCACAAATAATAGTTCAAAAACACTTGAATTTAGAGGAAAACAGAGAAGAATTGAAAAGAAAAATGCTCTTCTGATTGCAACTACCAAATCCCCTTCCATTCCGACAGCAAAAGCACATCAGTAAAAATCAATCCTGGCCGTACCGGCCCAATACCCATCTTGCTTCAATACTTTTGCAGCAGAAGGAATAGCCAAACAAGGTTGAGTTACGTCAAGTAAATCCCAAGGATTCTCGCCCCACAAATCCTCCCTCGGAGAAATCAACATACACATGAAATCCACTCGACTAAAGCTTCTCAACAAGTGAGCGAAATTCCCCAACATTATTAATCACCATGACTGTAACTTCTGGTTTGGTTTGATGAATAAGCAGGAAAACCACTTACATCATCACTGCTTCCTGTAGCTCAAGCCCGGTGTGCCAACCGAAAGGATTTCAGATGAATCTGAATGCCTAAACGCACGGCAAACGGCTTTGCGAAAACACATTTTTCCAATACTTCACAGCGTATGATGGCCAGGATCAAGTGGTAATATTGTTAGGATTTTAGGCTAATTTTGGATCAGGCGATCATCATTCACAGGGAAAAAATGAAAATCTATAAACGATTCTATAAATCTGCCTGTGATGATAAATTTATGCATAATCAAGGGAAAATCAGATGAATACTCTTTTAAGAGGAGGCAAGGAAGGAAGACAAACTCAAAAGGATTGAAGAGAGGAGTGGAAGCAGCAATTTTTTGGCGCGAGGAGACAATATTTGACGCATTTGGACCATTATCAAAGTATGTAAATAGATTTGGGTGTTATCTCGCAGACAAATGCATGAACGCCACTGGAACAATATCCTCTGAAAACTCATATCCAAGCTCGCGAGACATGTGGCAATATATTATAAAGTAAATATTCATACATCATCATATTCGTGGGGAATTAGAGAAAAGACAATGAAAAGGTAATGGAATCTAAAATTCATCAAAATAGAAATAGAAAAGGACAGCTGCCTTTCCCAGAGTCTCTTATTCGGGCAACTCCAAACACAAGAAGTATCAATTCATCACATCATGAGTGAATGGCGGGCTATTATCCTATCAACTTCCTCAATGTACGATCTCGTCCTAACTCAGAATGGAGAAATGTGGCAAGATCCATCAAAGTCAGAATACAACTTGCGCGTAATTGTTATCCTTGACATTGATAACCCATTCAATATCTCATCACAGATAAATGGTACTTTTGGTCTGGAAGGTTCTCACGACAGTAGGATCTCTCTGTTTGGAAGAGAGTGGGTGCTGTACGATGAACAACTTCAGCTTCTCTCCCTCTATAGTTCCAATATTACTATCCGCTTCAAAATTCAGATTCGAACTTTAATTATGTGCTGGAGAGTGAAGTTTTGTCGCAAGATTTTGAGCAACAGCATCAATGAATTCTTCAGTGCTCAAGTAGAACTCCCTCAGCACCCTGCACATAAACCTGATTTCTCAGAAACCGGAAACAGATATTATTTGCACTGAGAACTATGAGAAACGGCCAACAAGAATGAAGCCATAAGGTTTTAGATAGCTGTTAACACCATATATTGTGCAGTGCTCCAAGTAATTGAATCTTGAAAATGTTAAACCAGTTACTGTTCAAGATGAATTGATTTCTTCCTCAGGCTTCCCCTAACAATCTTTTCTTTTATTTGGATATAAGTATGGTCTTTGGGTGATTCATTTTTCATTGAAGCATAGTAATCAAACACAAACATGAAAGCAAAATCATTATAAGTGCATCATAACATAAAAATGAGTAACAAAAGAGCAATTTTGTGATATCAATTTGGTGTCAGAGCATGAATCATTTACTAGAAATCATTAAAGCACCACTTACTTTGGTCCATGAATCAGAATAGCAAGATCTTTCGTCATCTTTCCTGACTCCACTGTCTCAATGCATGCTGCTTCTAGCTTTTGAGCAAAATCTAGCAGCTTTTGATTTTCATCAAGCTTGGCTCTGATAGAGATGATGGGCATAATGAATTACTAAACAATTAGAAGATTCAAGCACGTGATTTTAGGTTTTATAAGCACACAACACTGCAGGTGGTTAGAATTAAGTAGCAACTCATCCAGAAAACTACAGGTCCAGAAACAGGCACCCCACTCCCAAATACACAAATATATATGATGCAGAGCAGCAGATAAAAACTAACCGATGTTCTAATCCTCGTGTCCATGCGAATATGGAAGCAATACTGTTGGTGCTGGTTTCTTGTCCCTTTTGATGTAGCCTAAAATGACGGGTTACAGTCCCATGAGCTGCCTCAGCTTCTAACGTTTTTCCATCACCCGACAACTGCCAAGCGGACATGACAGATTCACAAATGTCACAGAAGTAAACAGATATGATGCGCTAGATCACGAATTTTCCAAATAAGGACTGACCAGAACAGAAGTCATGAGCCCAAGAGAACCAAATCCTGCACAGAGCAAAGCCCATCGGCCAATGTTCAAACATCATTATAGAATTTGCAAAGCATGAAGATCTTGGGTGGAGGAAATCAAAGTCATATCAGAAGATAATGGGCCTGCTGACATCTTTGATTTGGTGTACCCATTTTGTGCACATTAAGGAACACAGATTATAACTTTAAATGTAATAACCTAGGGTTTATCCACAAGATAAGAGTAATAAAATCATCAAAATAATTGGAAACCCATGGGAGATATGACCATATTATGCATGGATAATTTATTGCCAAGCTTAAATCACCTTGAGCAAGTAAATCACTCTGGACGTCTCCATCATAGTTCTTACATGCCCAAACATATCCACCTTCACTCTTGAGCGCATAGGCCACCATGTCATCAATCAAGCGATGCTCATACCTGAAAGGAGCAAAGAACACCCCGTAAAAAGTCCACAGAATGCGATAGTGTATGGAGCAACTTTACATCACAGACAAAAAAAAAAATAACCATATAGAATGTTCTTCAAATTTTTCCTTCCATCTTTCTTCATATACCTCCTGAAATATGTCCTTGAACCTGCAATAATGAAAATCTGAATGTGAATATTCTAACAAAAAGTTAAAAACATTCCTTGTTATAAATGATAATACACTCTGTGGTTTACAAAAAAAACAAAAGGATAAAATATTTTACCTGCCGTCATACTTCTTAAGAATGGTATTTTTTGTACTCAAATAGAGAGGCCACTTCTTCCCAAATGCCATTGCCATTGATGATTCCGCAAATGCTCGGATAGACTGATAGATTTTCATAAGAAATTTTATAAGGGGCAAACAATTGGATATGTACATCAACAGAAATCGCAAATTTGGTGGTACATCACTAAATGGACGGACCTGATCAACATTATACATAGCAAGGGCAATGCCTGGTCCTTTAAAATCATAGACTTCCAGTTCTAAGGGTCTATTCCCATCTTCTGGCTCTGAGGAATAAACAGAAAAATTTTCCTTCTAAGCACTCATTTTTCTAGAAATAAAGCTTCAATTGCATTTCACTAAACCACTTTAACATAATCAACTAACCAAAAATGAGCTTAAGTTTTCCAGATCCCTGTATTACTGTATCAGTGGCACGATACTGATCACCAAAGGCATGTCTGCCGATACAAATGGGTTTCTTCCAGCCTGCAAAATGAGGTCTCAATGGCTACGTGCATGAATTATTTCACTTTTATTCACAAAATAGGAAGCAGAATGTTACCAGGAACAATTCTGGGAATATTTCGACAAAGGATAGGCTCGCGGAAAACAGTTCCTAGAGAAAAGTAATATGAGAAGATATACAACAGGAGAAGTCGAAATGGTGATATTTTGAGACTGAACGATAGCATATTTGTACACACAGACCATTTAATATGTTTCTGATTGTGCCGTTGGGACTTCTCCACATAGCTTTTAGTCCAAATTCCTTCACTCTGCTCTCATCTGAAACAACAAGATTAAACTTCTTTGTGTTTCCTAATAATCAAATAAATATCAAATAGAGCAAGAAATATTAAGTATAAGTAACCTGGAGTAATTGTAGCACATTTTATGGCAACATTATACCTGGAGAAAATTCAGAATGAAAAGATGAGGTTTTATCATAATAAAATTATATATTTTAGGGAAAACTTCATCTATTCAGGAATATAAAAGACAAGATCCTCACTGGTGTAATATAACTGTCTATCGGTATCCTTTTTATTTTCTCTATGAAGAACTAGAATTTGAATATTCAACCAGAAACTTCTAATCGCCAATGTTAAATTTCACCTGTAGGAGTCATGAATAAAGTACTTTACTATCTTTCATTGTTAACATGATGTTGCCAAATGAAAGTTCCTCAAAGATGTCCCTTATAGATAATGTATTACAAGGGGAAAAAAAGAAAGAAACAAGCAGCCCTTATCTATTTCTTGACTTTCAATGCTTATCGCAAGGGTGAGCAGCAGCCTAAAATTCATAGCATTTCAAAAAAAGCATCTTTTCCTTCTAAGTTTTATGTAAAACCACTTCCACAAAATACACCACTTTTCCTTTTTTTTTTTTTTGATGGGGAAAATACACCACTTAACCACCAGCAAATTGAAGTTTTATTTTCACATACTCCAATTTGTCTATCGCTAAGTGATACGGAGAAGAGATAATCGCAGTCATCAATGAGGTTTCAGCAGTAGCTCAAACCCTGAGAGAAAGAAAATAAATAAATAAATAATAATAATAATAATATATGTGCGTATGTATGTACACACCACTCGTCAGTAACGCTAAACATAACTATTAGCTCCAAACCACACCTAAAGTTCCCTACTTCAGCTACAAAAGGAATAACCTAATAAATGTCACCCTAATCTAATCATCTCGACCGACTAAGCACAAAATGTTTACACTTGAAAAGCAAGCAAGCTTTGACTCGCAATGAAATGCTCAATAGGAAAATACCAGTAACCTATGAACTTACTTAAGGGCAGCCTCTGCACTCTCCACAGTAACTTTGTCATCAGTTGCATCCCGGTTCAATATCCCTAAGTCGAAATACTTTATATCCAATTCAACATGCGGAAATATCAACTGCGTTCCGGGAAACAAACAACTGAATGTCACTTATCAGACCAACAATAAGAACACGATAAGTGCGTGCTAGTAATTCAGAGCTCGCACCTTGTCTTTAATCATTTTCCATATGACCCGGGTCATCTCATCACCTAAAATCGCCAAAAACGAATAGAATTGATATCAAGATAGCAACAACAACAACCAAATATCATTGGTACTAATTCTTTTCAAGTACCGTCCATTTCGACGACGGGGTTCTGAACTCGAACCTTTTCGTTAGCTGCAGCAGCCGCGAAGCAGCGAATGGAAGCATTGGGGAAGCGAGTAGAGAGAGAAAGGCGCTTCCCGAGAAACATCTCACCGGAAAGTTGCGGATAGTGGGGTGTTGATAGAGTAGGGTTTCTAAGGGCAATAAATGATGGTGAGGAGAGAGCAGCGGTGGCGCCGATCATGGCGGTGGGAAGTAGCCGGGGGCGGAGTGCAAGCATTTGTTAGAGGGTTTATTGCTTTATAAGTAAAAATTACGCCGTTGGGTTTTATTTTTTGGGACGGCGTTTTGTATGATGTTGATTAGTAATGGATCGTGAATGTTTGCGGCATGTTTGGTTTGAACTTTTAGATTATGATGATTAACAAAAAAGTCTAATTATAAAAAGTATTAATATAATTATTCAATTACTTTGCCGAATCATTGTGTTTACTTTGAGGTGGTTATAAACAGAATACATGCAGAAGAATCTCCTTTCTCTTGGAAGGGAGTATTTATATTTGTCATTGACTCAATAAATAATAAAAGAAAAAAGAGAAAAGTGATATATTATTTAATATGATATGGGCCTTTATGTATTTGAAATTCGACAAATGTATAAAAATCAATTTTTGGGCCAAGCTTAGTAATAAGAATCCCAACATCATCTTCAAATGCACGGATGAATTGAATGAAACCCACATGTGAATGTACAATTGGAACACAACTATAAACACTCTACTTGTTAAGGTATACATTTTTATAAATTTTTGACCTTTTATTATCATATTACACTCCTTTATTAGAATCATTATCTGACCTGTGGGTAGTATCCCATCAGAACGACGCGGGCTCTCATAACTTTGTGTTTTTAGGCTATTTTTTAATCTCAAAGTATTGGAGGAAGGTCAATTCATGATGATCATAATACATTGTCTGATAACTTCGATTCTCTCTTATGTGGCTATAATTTACTTGACAAGGGCGAACCACTAATTTTACGTTTTCTAACGAGCCCACTCAAAGTACTGTAAATCGACATGATTGTCTTGGCAAAATGTGTGTGTACCATGCAACTAAATTGTGAGATGACACAAGGTACCCACCCAAACAGTGCATTGATTGTGGTCAGTTAGCACAAGTGCCCATAAAATTTGCAAGAATGAAAGTTTTTTTCAAGTAAATAGGGATTGTATTTCAGAATTGAATAGTTGCAAAACCCAATAGATTTCTGTGGACTGAGTATGAGTTTCATCCTGTGAGTAGAACAAATGCACTCTATTTCTCAACTCAATCCAACTGCAACCTCCACTTTTCTTGATTCCTTTCTGGTTCATCAATTCTCTTGTACTCATAACATCAACCCATCGCCCTCCTGATGCATATACATTAGACAGGAGAATGTATCCTCCGGGCTTTGTCTCTGCAAGTTCTGAGAGCTTTTCTGCAGTCCTCTTAGCTAAAGTCTCGTTGCCGTAGGTTTTACAACCGCTGAGCAGAGCTGCCCATGCATTTGCTTCAGCTTCGCAGGGCATATTTCTGATGAACTTTTCAGCCTCACAAAGACGTCCAGATCGAGACAGTATGTCTACAATACTATTGTAGTGCCTCTCGTTTGGTTTGATACCGTAAACCTTCTCCATTGAATTGAAGTAGCTTAGTCCTTTATCAACTAAACCACAATGGGAGCAAGCAAATAAAACCGACGAAAGGACCAGCTCATTTGGTGGAACAGATGAGTTCCGTTCCATTTCTTCAAACAGGTGCAGTGATTCCTCCGCAAATCCGTTTTCTGCTAGCCCTTGAATCATAGCAGTCCATACAACCTCATTCTTTGTGGGCATCCTGTTAAAGATTTTTTTAGAGCTTTTGATACTTCCAGATTTTGCGTACATATCAACAAGTGCAGTCCCGACAAAGATGTCATGATGAAAGCCGAATTTTACAGCTTTTGCATGCGCGTACTTACCTTTTTCTAGTGAGGCTAAGCTTGCACAAGCTTTTAAAACACTTGAAAAAGTGGATTTATTTGGCTGTTCTCCAGACAAAATCATCTCATTAAACACTTCAAATGCTTCATCAAAATTGTCAACAGCTAAGTGACCAGCGATCAATGAGTTCCAGGATATGTTATTCTTCTGAGGTATACAGTTGAACAGCTTTGTAGCTTCTGCAAGTTGGCCATTCAAACTATAACCAGAAACCATCGAATTCCAACAGACGACGTTCTTCTCTGGAAGCAAGTCAAACACCAAGCGTCCATCTTTAGTATTTCCACATTTGCAATACAAGTCAACAAGTGAGCTACCAACAAACATATTTGTCCCCATACCGATCTTCATAACATGAGCATGAATATTCCTTCCAGCTTGCAGAGCCTCCAGACTGGCCAGTGCACTAATTACACTAGAATAGCACGATTCATTCGGTTTAAACCTCTCCTGAACCATCTCTTGAAACAGCCTTACAGCCTCTTCTGCATTGCCACTCTGACTAAACCTTGCTATCATTGCACTCCAAGTAACTTCATTTCTTTCTGGCATCTCATCAAAAATCCTACGAGCTTCCCTTAAGTCGCCCATCTCAACATACATGTCGAGTATTGTGGTCCAAGAAACCACATCCTTTTCTTCCATCCTATCAAATGTTCTCCTTGCATAGTCCATTTCGCCCAACCTCAAAAAGAATGTAACTAAAGAATTTGAAACACATACATCATCCTCGAATCCAACCTTAATAATCAACGCGATAACACCTTTTCCTAATTCAAGATCACCTAACTCTATACAGGCTTTAACAATAGACGTAAAAGTAATATCATTAGGCAAAACCCCAGAACGAAGCATCTTCTTATACAGCTCCATTGCTCGAAAACTTAGCCCGTTTTGGAGAAGCCCACTAATCGTTGCCGTCCATGAGAAAACATTCAAAAACGGGTTTCTCTCGAAATAAAACATTGCCTCATCTACATATCCATGTTTCAATAAACCAGAAACCAACGCGGTCCAAGAAACCTCATTTCTTTCGGGCATTTCATCAAACAACCGACACGCGTTTATCACATTCCCCCACTGAAGATTTGCGTTAATCAAACAGTTGTGAACAACCAAATTGAACCCTTTAAACTCCTTCAACATCTGGTCAATTTCGAACGATTTCCTCGAGTCTAAATACATAATGAGTAATTTAACGGCTATGTATTTCTGGGATGATTGACCCATTTTGATCAAATGGCAGTGGAGGGCATTTCCATGACGGATTAACCTCTCGTTTGTGTAATTCTCAAGCAGAGTAACGCTTTTTCTGATGAACGCCTTGAGGCTTTTTCTCGAGCTTATGGAGAAGAGAGTGCTGAACATATTTCTCATTCTGAAGAGAGGTCGTTAAGTTAGTTGGTGAGAACTGGACAGGTTGATTTTAAATTACAGTTCAATACCTCTTATAAACACAACATCATCAATCTACAAACATTACAAATTTAAATAAAATGATATAGATGATTCCCTCTAATGCACTAAAATAGATTTACGTGTTATTACACCAAATTTTAAAGAATGAACGGCTAATAACCGTATTCACATTCTTGGCAAGGAAATTTACATTAATAATGATCAAGAGTAATAATTTAGGACAACCACTATTAGCTACTAAGATCTTAACGTTGATATTTAATGAATAAGCGAAAGTATTCTTACAGTTGCCAACATTTCATTGTTCTCAATTTAATGTGCCCTTACAGAAGAAAAAAAAATCCCAAAGTTGTGTCTTTTCTGGGGAAAAGATTTAACAAAAAGGACCAAAAGGTTACAAAATTATGAAATTAGGAAATAAAGTAAGGAAATTAAAACAAAATGTCCACTTCCATTTATTACAACAGTTGCATTTATGATTTTCAAAGATGCGTAGGACGTGTTTGTTTGTCAAATAATTCTTATTTCATCGCATCATATTGGACTGAGATAAATATATATTTGACTGTAGAAAATATTTTCTCATCTCAAAAAGAATATCTCAAATGTATTTTTACTATTTTTAAGAAAATTAATACATCATATCAACTATAATTATTATATAATTTTTAATATACAATACATTTTAGTCGTCAAATCAATTGTAATTAGACATCACACTCTTATTTGGTCATTGTTAAGACTTCAATTATCAAATAGTTCATGGGGCTACATATGGACCAAGTCCTATTACAAGTGACTTAGGGGCCACTTGCGTCCATTAGACATCACATGCGACTATGTACCCCTAATTTAATAAGTGTTATTGGATGTGTAATTGAGCAATTCAAATCTGTATTTTGCATGTAAATATAGATCTACTGTATTATTTGATCCAATTTTTTTAATAATTTTTTTATTAAATTTCATGAAAAACTACGTTATAATAGCTGCCACATTTTTGTAGTTTTTAATCACACGTCAATTATTATTTTTATTATTATCATTATCTAATTATCCGTCATGCCCATTTATTGATAGTGAGAATGGATTAATTTTGGAATTTAGCTATGAAATGCATTTGTAAAATCTACATGATCAATTATGAAATTGTGAATTTAAATGTTGTAATTATTTTTCTAAATTTATTATTTTAAAATTAATTATCTCATAATAAATTATCTTATAATCAATTATATAATTATCCACGCAAAGTCATCGACCACTATAGTAAGTCTGGTTTCCTTTGCCTTTAAGTACAGAAAATGCTACCTAACACTTTTATCAACAAAGAGCAGTCACTCAAGGACCAATCATTTCTTACTGAAAATAAAATAAAATTAATTCAATGACCATAATAATTAATATTATCAACAATTAACATATTATCCTTTCGATCATACTAATAGCTTAATTAAACAAAATACTTTAGAGAATTAATAGAAAAATTATTACATTGGTCTTGGTTTCTTTTATATGTGATTCTATTAAAAAATAATAAAAGTAATTCAAAATGATCCTAGTAGAAGATCGAGTCTATTCTAAAGATAATCTGAATATAAAGTTTATGGACCTTAAAACATGATATACCATAAGACTCGCTGAGCGATCCCCAACAAAGACCCTCAAACGCTTAAATCAGTTCAAAGTCGGATGAAGGTAATAAATGCTAATGTAAAAGTAATAAATCAGGTCGACAAATTGAGTTGCGGAATCGATCGGAACGGGTCGCGCATATCCAACTTGGGAATAGGAGCGCAAAATGAGCCGAGCTCAACTCAAGCTTGAAAATTTTCGAGTCAAGCTTCTTATAATGGATAATACATATATTTTTGTTATTTTTCAGTAAATATAATATATCCCCAGCAGAACAGATAGTCCTTATACTTAAAGTGTCTCTTTCGGATTGAATTTTCTATTCTAAATTATATTGTATTTTTTTTATTTCAATTAATATATACATACAAAATGTATAAAATATTTTCTCAACGTATAATAAAATAGAAGATGTAATAAAATTTAAAATAGAAAATAGCAGACTCCCCACCTTACATTTAATGCCGCAATCATGGCAATTATTTAGGAGCAACTAACCAGTAGGTACGTACTCGAACTTGGCACCAAAAGCATACCCATTTGGGTTAGTTATTCAATTGCTGTCGTAGTTAGGAACCATATTATTGCGGCCATATAAATTTTCGCATCACTTGCTCTTTATTTCCGTAAAATATTAACTCTTACCTAAATTTAAATTTTTGATCATTTAATATGATCTCTAAATAAAAAATTCTAAGTTTAAATCTCATATATAAAGAGGTTTTACGTGCAGAATTTGAATATGAATCGAATGCGTTAAAATATTACGATAGATTGATTATTTTTAAATTGTTTGAATTTTTAGATGAGATGTCGGTTAATAATTTTTTTAATTTTTATTTTTAAATTTTTATGAGAGAAGAGATAAATAAAAATAAAATACAATATTTTAATCATTTGTTTTGCAAAAATTTAAACAAATACTCGTTATGTTTTTACTTACTTTTTCGAGATAATTAGAAAATAAAAAATGAACAAAGACGTATGATGCTTTTAATTAAACTCATATCGGGCGGTTTTTTATATTCAAGTAAGACAGTATAATTTTGTAATAATATTTGAATTGCGAGATCAATTAATTTTTAAAGTATCGAATTGTATCTTAAATTTGCAATAAAATAATTCATTGATATGAATCAAATTGAATATAATAATTAATATTCTTCAAATTAAAATTAAAATAAAAGTTTGATTGAGAATGATATGGAGTCAAAAAGTGAGATGGAATGTCCAGCAAAACACGCAAGGAAGCTGCGATCTGCGTATTGTAAGTGAGATGGAGTAGTAGAAAATGATCCAACACTCACTGCTCCTACTTCCGCTATTATTCTATTCTAATCTCACTTTCCAGGCCAACTCTTTGTTCGCTTTTCTGTTGTCTTCCATTTTCCTCTTTTACTGCTCCATTCTGTTTGATTTTTCACGAGATTCTTCAAGAAATCACGCTAGCTTTCTAGTTTCTTTGTCTTTTGTGGCTCCTGGTGGTACTTCTCCTCCAATTTCACAGAATTCAAGGCACTGTAGTAAAGTTAGTTTTGGGCTCTTAATCTTTCGTTGGATCTGTTTGTTTATTTCCGGAAAAAAATGTGCGTGGAAACTAAAGCTGAGTTTATGTGTGTGGGTTGTGATTTACATGAAGAAACAGAGTAATAATGGGAGGTGAAAACTGAGACTGATTCGTGAAGTGAATGCAGTGGAGTTTTGGGTAAATTGGAGTTGCTGAAATTGTTAAGGCGGCTTGTGCTGCCTCGGAATGGTTGGCAAGTGAAGCGAAGAGGTTGTGCAGGATAGATGAGGCGAAGGTCGAATTCGCACAAGTTTCACCACAGATGGAAGAGGAAGCTGTTAGCGGCGCTTTTGCTGGGGTTTTGTTTCGCGACTTTTGTGTTAATGGAGTCGGAGTACAGCAGAATCAAAATGTTGTCGTTGATATCTCCGCCTTTGATTCGGAAGCCTAAAATTGCATTCCTCTTTATTGCGAGGAACCGGATTCCTCTTGACATGGTTTGGGATGCGTTTTTTCGGGTATAAATCTAAGTTTTCCTGAGTGAGTCATTGATTTCTCGTCTTTGTTATTTTTAACATTATCTAATTCTGTTCATAAAAAAATAAAAGATTCTAATTTTGTTTTTGGCAATCATTATACTAATAATAGCAGTGGTTGCTCTTAAATGACTCATGATGTTTATGGAAATGTGATCTAAAGTGATTTTAGCAGTGTTAAATCTTTTAGCTGTAAACTGAATGATGGGCTTGCCGGGCAGTAAAAGAGTAGTTCCTCTGGAGTGCTTGGTTATCCTTGCTATTTTTACACATTGCTGCTCACTCTTGTATTAAAGATTAGATGATTTATTGGCAGTGTCCCTATCATCAAACTGTGCTAGTCTACTCTGAAACAAAACATTTTTGTCATCTCTGCCGATGATTGATTTGTGCAGACAAAATGCTTCTGTTGTTTTGCAGGGTGCTGATGAGGATAGATTTTCAGTTTACGTACATTCAAGACCAGGGTTCTTGCTGACCACAACAACAACAAGATCGACATACTTTCTAAATCGACAAATTAATGATAGCGTACAGGTTACTTTCCGTTTAAAGATCTGACCTTCATATGGTTACATTTATGATCAACAGTTGGACACATTTATGCATTGAAACTTCTGTGGGTGATAAATGAAGTAATCTGTAGGCCTTGTGACCTTTCTATTTTTAACTACAACCTATATGTTACTTAATTATAATGTGAACCTTGGAGACAGTTTCTTTGTTGTGCTTCAATTGATATTTAGCAAGTGATGCTTCATTTCCAGGTAGATTGGGGAGAAGCTAGCATGATCCAGGCCGAGCGTATTTTGCTTCAAAATGCATTAATGGATCATCTTAATGAACGTTTCCTTTTCCTCTCAGACAGGTGAATATTTGGGTCTCCTGATGATTGTTCTAATATTTCTTTCGATCACTATTCAAATATTACTTTTGTTTTTCTGCAATATAGAATTAATTTTATGTTTCTGATTACAATAGAAGTGCTGAATATATCATGTGTTTTAGCTCATGCATTTCTGGTCATTGTAAATTCCGTCATTAACATTCTTTTATTTTTTTCACGATTGTGTTACAGCTGCATACCTTTATACAATTTCAGCTATACGTATGACTATATAATGTCTGCCGCAACTAGCTTTGTTGACAGGTCAGTGGGGATATAATTATTGTTTCCGCTGCATAATCATTAACATCTGAAGTGTCTGATAAATGTCATTACTAATATGGTTTGTTTCTTCAGAAATATTTTTCTTTTCTCTGTATCTTTCTAAAACCTTTGTCCTCTAGAAAATTCTCTCTTCATAAACATCTGATGGATTAGTAGGCATGCGAGAAAAGTGCCTCTCAGACTGTTTACTATAATTTGATATTCTTGTAATCATGGAACCAGTTTTGCTGACACAAAAGAAGGCCGGTACAATCCAAAAATGCATCCAGTGATTCCTGTTGAAAACTGGAGGAAAGGATCTCAGGTAACATTTATTTTGTTTCACTCCTTGTTTCCCAAGGTAAAACTAGTTCAGAAACACACTTGCTGAAAGTAAAATGGGCAATGTGAAAGAGAAGAAATGTCGTGCTGTATCCAGTTCTGGCCTGTTATCTTTGTGTTTTGTTCTCGCAGTGGGTCGTTCTGACCAGAAAGCATGCCGAGATTGTAGTTCAAGATGACACTGTATACCCTATGTTCGAGCAGCATTGTAAGGCAAGTCATCTTCTGAACTTGTAGCGATCAAGATATGAATCCTTTTGCAACGAGCCGATGAGTCCTTGCCACAAGTCATAAATATAGGGCCTGATGTTTTTTCCTTTTTGTCCTTTTTATGCGGGCCATTGGTGTAGGTGCCAACTTTATTTTCTGCAAGTAATGATTGACTTAGTTTCATATTGAATTTATCTTATCTGATACAATAAAAATCAAGTAGGACTCATCAGTTGGGTTATACTCTATTATTATTTTCCACTTATATTACCTGTGGTTTCTTAATTGGCTAGTGAAGGCAAGTACAAATTTTAATTCTGTTATAGGCCTGAAACATTTAATTCTAATTGCACAGATATTTTTGTGATCATAGGAGCTAGGACACCTGCACATTTAATCCACATCGATCTGATCTGGCGACAATTTCATTCAAATGTGAATCTTGCGTTACTCAAAGCGACACTATATACACAAATGTGCATATATCTTCAGACCACAGAGGCATAGATTCTTATGGTTTCATGTTTTACAAATTTGGTAACTTGTTCGTTTTTCTCTTTTCCCCCACAAGCAGAAGAAGTCTTTACCTGAATTTTGGCGGGACCATCCCCTTGTAAGTTTTGCTTCTTGCTTATTTCTTTCCAGTCATATCTTTGGATATAACAACACATAATATTCTCACATATATAAATTGCTGAAGTTGCATGGGTTAACCCTATGTAGTCTTCATTAAACTGCAAGTAATCTTCTAAAGCTTCGATCGGTTTTCTCTACTCTGCCATCTGCAGCCTGCTGATGGATCTAAGGAACATAACTGTATACCAGATGAGCATTATGTTCAAACCTTGCTTGCTGTAAGTTGATCTTTGTTCACATACGTGAGTTAACTACCTTACCAATATTTCCTGTAATAAGGTCAGTTTGCACTGATTGGCTATCCTTTCTTTTTCTGACTGATCAGCAAAAAGGTCTTGAAGGAGAAATTACAAGGAGATCGCTGACACATACTTCCTGGGATGTTTCATCTTCCAGAGACCCTGAAAGGCGAGGATGGCATCCTGTGACCTACAAGCTGGCTGATGCTACTCCCAAGCTTATCCAATCTATCAAGGTATGTTCGTGCCTGCCGTGATTTTTGCATTTATGCATTCCAACTTTCATGATGATGTAGAATGGTTGGAAGCATCAGTAAATATTCGAACATACGTGAAGCCTACCTGTCCACATGGAGAACCAGAAGGGTATGGATAAGCCATGCAACCTGCAACCCCACCAATAAAATCCAAAATATCTGGACCTAACTTCCAATTTGTCATATTATAACTAACAACTCTATTTTTAGAAAACATAGACATGATTGAGATCTTTCATCATAAAATTCCCATTGCAGGTATTTTGTAGAATATATCTTAATGTGCTACTTTATATAGTGCCAATTTATTTTGGAAATACGTTATTTTATTTTCGGCTCACAGTTTATAACTGCCTAGTTCCACTTCCACCATTATTCTGTGGTAAATAAATATTAAAGCTTACAAACATTTTCACTTCTCCAGGATATAGTTAACATCTATTATGAGACCGAATACAGACGGGAATGGTGCACTAGTAAGGGAAAACCCTCTCGATGCTTCCTTTTTGCGAGGAAATTTACACGGCCTGCTGCTTTACGCGTTCTTAATACAGTGAGTTCAATCTTTTGTGAATGCCATTGCCTATTACTTGGAGATGATCAATTCAAACTATAGGTGTAATGCTTGATCTCTGCTGCAGTCTGCTCTGGGAATTTTCAGCGAAGCAACAAGTGGAGGGAACTAAAGGGGATCACTTGTGTGGGAACTTTTATGAATAAAGGAGTTGCTGTACAATAGGAAGCAGAAAATGGAAGCATTATATGTACATCTTTCTTTTGTTGTTGTAATAATGCAATAAAACTGGTCATTATAATATCTTTTACTTCTTTGCTTTTAGAAGGAAAATATTAGGTCATTGGTTTCTTCTTGTTTGTTGCCCTGAAAAAGGGAGTATCAAAATAATCACAATTCTCATTCTCTCCCCTCATTTTAGGGCCTACAGTTGGGCAGTAAAATGTGTATTTATTTCAAGCAAAAAAAAATGTGTTGCCAGGAAATAAAATAATAATAATTTCTTTCTGCAGTAATTTTTATATACTTTTTTGAATAATATTTTTTCGGTATACTGAATCGAACATTATGAATTGATTGATGCAATTCATAATAGACCAGCATAGTGATAAATTTTACAATTTTGGTGGAATTCAAACTCTTATCAGTGTTTAAATCGAAAACTTGTGACTCTAACTGTAGTTTAACGTGTAAAATAGAGGCACGAGTGGAATGCTTTTCAGCTAGGAGAAAAATAGAATCTGCGTTTCAAAGTCCAAGCTGCTGGAAAATGTATATCAACGATGCTGTTAGTTGATGCTTTTTATTTTTATGATGACGTGTTAAGATATTCATATTAAATAATTCTTCTTTCTATCAATTTATATATTTTAAATAAAATAGTTATTTAATATACTACGATGTGGTTAAAGATGGCAACAGTCCGAGTTGGATCCACCGTAACTTATTTGAGTAATTTTTTTTTCATATTATATATATACTTGTATAAATATATTCGTACGCATATAAAAAATATGTATAATTTATTTATACTTACGTATCGTATATAAGTTTAATACTCATATAAATTAAAATAATAATATAAATAGTTTATAAACATCTTAATGTTTATATTAGTAATAAATATACTAAAATTTTAATATTTCAATGACTGAGACATGAACATACAAATTTTTAAAAAAAATATTAACCTTTTAATAATATTGTTGCTTTATACTTATAAAGTTATATAATATTATTTTTTAATATTTTAAAAATATTAATCGGATATGTTAGTTCAAGACTCCAAATTCAATAATTTCTTGATGAAGCGGGTTTCAAATTTTAACAGATTTGTTTTAGACCTACTCTGTTGTAATCCCTAGATGTGGTCATTTCTACTTTGCTTTTCGTCAATTTGTAGGAAATACAAAAAAAGAAAAAACGGTTGGGCTTATTTATATACCTCTGAGGTCGAAATGACGTTTTAGACCCTCGATTGATGGTAAATGTCAAATTAGGACATCGGTGTTGAGAAGAAGACGGCTTCCATCTTGCCCTTTCAAGGGTTGAGTTAGGTGGGCCTAAACGTTAGGCTCTTTTCTGACCCAAGCCCATCTATCTAACGGGCCTGAACTAACAAGCCCAATTCCGGGTGCCTTTTCAACTACTCTCCAGTTTCCGGTGCTCCAGTTTTCTCCAGTTCAGCTTATCACAACAAATATCCAAAAGCAGCAGCAGCACTCCCATCTCCCCACCCCGAATTTTATATTCTTTCGATCACACACAGATACATATATATACATATACATATATAGAGAGATATATAACCCGTCTTTTGCTCGCAATCAGATGAGCAGCAGTACGACGTCGCAGTTAATGGACAAGCAGATCATGGATCTATCGAGTTCGCAGAGCATAGCTACTGTCAGCAGTAACACTGACTTCATCGACTTCATGAATCGTCCTCCGGGGAAGAAAGACGACATCGTCCCCAGCTACGATTTCATGCCGATTCGCCCAGCCGTTGGATCGTCGTCACCTCCGCCTCCGACTACGCGGTCGTCCAATTTTGACTTCGGTGACGACGATGGTCCGCTCAGGACGTGGAACTCTTTGGACTCCAAAACTAATGCCTCTCCTATTAGAGTAATTCTCTCTAAATTTTTGTTTCTCTATTTCTGTTTCTTTTGTATGTATGCTTGAATTATCTAAGGTCTAATTGGTGGGTTGGTTCACTGTTTAACTTTATTAGTGTTTGTTATATGAGTGGATGAGTGATAGTAGTGATTTTGTGGGTGACGATTGGTGTTGGTTGTTTTGCTGCGGAATCCATGTCAGAGGTTTCTGGATGGTATCACTTATTTGGATATTTGTTGCTGAGCTGCTTTGGAATTGGTCCCACTACATGCTTGCTGTTATAACTTATATCGTTATCCTTTTATCTGGGGTTGAGTAAATTGTGTTTTATTGCTCTATGGTCTTTGCTGATCTATAGTTTTAGATACGCTCTCACGAATTATTCTTCGTAATTTTTTAGAATTACACTTCTCTTGATGCCGGTGAACCTGCCAAATTCATTCTGGGGAAGAGTCACAAACCCGTAAATGCATCTTTGGATGTGTCTTTGGTTTCTGAGATTGATAGGACAATGAAGAAGTATGCAGATAATCTGATGCATACCCTGGATGGTGTGAGTGCACGATTATCACAGTTGGAAACAAGGAGTCGTAACCTTGAAAATTCCATGGATGATCTGAAGGAGTCCATTGACAACAACCAGGGGAGCACTGATGGGAAAATTAGACAGTTGGAGGATATTCTTAGAGAGGTAACCATTCTGTAACTTCTTACTTTTATTAATGACTTCTAAGGAGAATGGAATATATTCAATTATCAACTTGGCGGAGCAGTGTGTTCAAATCTTTGCTTTGCTTCATAATCATGATCTCATGTTGTTGACTGCTCGCCTGATTTGAAACTTGATATGGACACTCTGTGCAGTTGAAGCTTAACCTCTGAATCACTACAAATACATGTATGCTCATGCATGCAAGCTAAGAACGGTATCATAATTTGCATTTGTAGTCGGCTGATCCAGCATGTGAGCCAGGTCTAGCTATTCGGGCTTGTTTTCCCATTACTTGCTTGCATCCTGCCTTAAGTCAAAGCATTGCTTGTCTTCTACCTAGTCTTAGTACCCCTGCTAGCACCTCTCTTCTAGATAATAATAATGATCATTTTGTCTGGTCAGTGCTGCTTAATTTCCTTAATCTTTTACAGAATTTAAGAATAAAATTTAATGAAATAACAAATGTCTTGAGTTGGGTACTCCAGCTTTATGTTGAGGGTGTATTTTTGGATTTAGATTATTGTAGGATTGGCCCTATCCGATTGAAGTGTGTAGTATTTTCAGGTTTTAGCTTAACCCTTTGTAACATGTTTAAAATGGTTAATTGATTATGTTTGTGCTTATCATAAAATTCGATTATGTTTCTGCTTATCATAAATTTTTTTCTGCAGGTACAAGCTGGTGTACAGGTTATAAGGGATAAACAAGAAGTAGTTGAAGCTCAATTGCACATTGCTAAACTGCCAATTCCAAAGGTGGAACAAGAAGCTGAAATCCAGAAGAATCCACATATCGGTTCTGCCCAGCCTGGTGCATTGGCTGACCCGCAATTCTCTACATTTTCTCTTACACAACCAATCCCAATGCTCCCTCCACCTAATGCTCCACCACCTCCACAGCAGAACTTGCAGCCTCAGGTTCAGCTTCCTAACCAGTTCCCTCAGAACCAGGTTCCTTCTGTCCCTCAGCAACAGCCTCACTTCCCACCATCTGGTCAAACTCCAGAAAACCCAAGTCTGCGATACCAAATAACAACACCACAGCAGCAGCACCTGGCTCCACCTTCACCAGAGCACCAATACAAGTTACCATCCCAACTGCAGCAACCCTTATTCCCAGGTGTTAACCCTACTCCACCTCAGCCATCGTTAGGTCATCCTCCTGAAGAAGCACCATATACTCCTCCAAATTACTCACCACCTGTTCGCCCATCTTCCTCTTATTCCCCATCTGCTGTTCCTCCCCTTCCCTCTCAACAATTTTATGGACCTACACCAAGTGTCTATGAGGCTCCTTCTGGCAGACCTGGTCCAGGATATTCTGGTTCATTTGGTCCAACATCAGGTCATGGGGAGCCATACACTTATAGTAGCCCTCCACCGCACTATGGTGATGGCCCCCCCATGAAACCAATACAACTTTCTTCTCAGTCTTTGGGCCAGAGTGGTGGAAGTGGTTATCCACATCTTCCTACTGCTCGAATATTGCCTCAGGCACTCCCTACAGCCTCCGGCTCAGCTGGTGGTTCTGGAAATAGGGTTCCTATTGATGATGTGGTTGACAAGGTGACAAACATGGGATTTCCAAGAGATCAAGTGAGGGCAACGGTTCGAAAGTTAACGGAGAATGGACAGTCAGTTGATTTGAACATAGTACTAGACAAGTTGATGAATGATGGGGACGGCCAAGCTCAACGAGGTTGGTTTGGCCACTAATGGGTTTCTTTTACTTCATGAGACCTTTCTTCTTGTGCTTTTATAGTGATTGTTACTCTTGTTTTTCTGTTTTTGTTTTCCAATGTATATTCATATCTGCTGCTGTTAACATTTATTGTACTCAACACCTTATACTTGAGAGCATTGGAACTCCTGTTCCAAGATATTCGCCGCCCATGACTTTTTGCAAGTTCTTTCCTTCTTTTAGTGAAAGCAGGCTAGTTCAAGTATCATTTATACATGTACATTTTATTCGATCTAAAATTCGCAATTAGGTTACAAGCTGAATGGCCTCCTGATGAACAGTGTAGTGTTTCTGTTAGTCTCTTGCCTTGATTTATTACAATTCAGCATACGTTGCAAGATGTAAACAAACAGCAGACTGTTAAACTTTTGAGAACCATTCAATTGCACTTTTTCTCCTTTGCAAATGAAATCCAAGGTAGGTAAGTGTGTGCAATACCGCATAACAACACTTGATGTGTTGCATAATTTAAGTTTTTATTATTTTTAGTAAAGATAAAATAAATAATTTATCAAAATTGATATTATCTTAAATAATTTTCATTAACTTTAAATGTGTATGAATAGAATATTTTTTACAAAAAGGAATTTCAAAATATTTATTTTGTACTCTTAAGTATATTTTAATCAATATATATCAACCAGACAAACAAATACGACTTTTTAATAAATTTCACGTATCAATATCATTTTAATGAAAATTTCTGTATTTACTTGTTGCTTTATTTTCAAATTAATAATAGCTAAATATATATTTAAACAAATAATTTAATTATATAATAAATTGAAAAACATGGCCCAAATAACATTATGTTGGAGGAAAAGGAGTCTATTCCTTTATTGCAAGGCCAATATATATAATTTTTGGAGTTTGGTACGCGTGCATATTTTTTTTTTAAAAATTCAAATTAATTAGATACAATTTTTTTACTATAAATAAATAAAATAATATATTTATAATTTGAATATACATAATCGTTATATTCATAAATTCTTTTATCAATTAAGGTAGCACGATATATAGATAGTAAAATAAAAAAATATTCAAGAAATAAATAAACGAATAAAAAGTGGGCGAAAGAAAAGCCAAAATCTAGGTGATTCTTAAAGTACCCCACATAAACCCTAATCAAATTATCGCTGCACGAAAATACCGTCTTGTTTCTGAATCACTGCATTATTTTCTTAATCGATTTAAATTCCCCAATCACTGCCGGAGAAGTATTAACCGAAGCAGATGATGGCGCTTTCCGAACTCAACGACGACATCGTTCGCAGCATGTCAGTTGGAGCTGTCTTCTCTGATTTTGTAAGTTCTTGTCTTTCTCAAAATCTTTTATTTTTGGATGAAGCCATTAACTTTTGAATCACGATTGTTGTATGAAATTCTGTTATGGGATGTTGTGTTGTCTGTAAAAGCATCATCCGAGTGCAATTTTATGCAATTGCATGAGTTGGTTTATAGTTTGCGAATGTAATGCAGTGGAATTCTTTAATGAAGTTAATGGTTGTCGCGTAGAATACGCTGAATTGTTGGTTTTTGCTGTTTCGAGCAGTGCCTTTGTAAGTTGTAACTATGGATGCTGTGCATGTTTTTCTAGGGTGGGAAAATTAATTCGCTTGATTTCCATCGAACGGCTGATCTTTTGGTAACAGCAAGTGATGATGATTCGGTGCGACTCTATGACATTGCTAGTGCTAAGTAAGACCTTGTCCTGATTAGCAAATAGAGCTGTCTCCCTTTCTTTTCCTTCTTTTTAGTTTGATGGGTTCTGTTGAGTTCAGATTGCTGAAGACCACGTATCATAAGAAACATGGGGCCGACAGGATATGTTTCACTCATCACCCAAGTTCGGTTATATGTTCTTCAAAGCACAATTTGGATGCCCATGGAGGTGACTAATTATAGCTACATTTTGATGGTCTACCTAATTACATAACATGCTAGTTTTGATATATTTTGTTCTTTTTGTTGGCAGAGTGTTTGAGGTATCTATCTATGTATGACAATAGATGCCTTCGATACTTTAAGGGGCACAAAGAAAGGTAATATTTCCTGGCTTGCATGGTTTGTCTACTATTTTGGGGGTTGGAAGAAGCATTTGCACTTTTTGTTATGACTTAATATCTATTGGGAAGTCCTTCTATCATTTATTTATGAACAAGATTTGATCTTGAAAGAGCACAGCTCACCATTGAAATTTAATACTTGGCGATGATGACTGAGAATTTGCTTCTGAGTTGATGCAGGGTGGTGTCCCTGTGCATGTCTCCAGTGAATGACGGATTCATGTCTGGTTCTCTAGATCACAGTGTCAGGATGTGGGATCTTCGTGTAAACGCCTGTCAGGTTGGTTTCTATTTCTGTGAAATGATCTTTTTGTTTTTGGAAAAAGGATTATGTATTCAGCATTTATGCTACATTAGACTGAGATATCTTTTATAAGTTGATTTTTCTTTAGTGGTTGAATAAATGAATTTGGTCTTTACATTTACACTGACTTTTAAAGAATCACTTTACCATGGCACAAAACAGCCTATGTGATTCGCGATTTCAGTTGCATCCACCTGAAATTAAAACCTAAGAATAAGAGAATAAATGATGGTTCTTGTGGAGCTGCAAATTTCTTGAACCATCTTTTTGCTTCAAATGAGCATGTAAAGTCTGATGTGTGTGCTCACCAATGTAGTTTTCAGGGGATCTTACATCTGCGAGGTAGGCCTACAGTTGCTTATGATCAACAAGGTCTGGTCTTTGCAGTGGCAATGGAAGGAGGTGCAATCAAATTATTCGATTCTAGATCATATGACAAGGTTTGCATGTTCGAAAAGTTGTTAGATTACAACTTTAGATTTTACCAGTCTGATTATTTTTGTTTTGTTCAGGGTCCCTTTGACACTTTCCTAGTTGGCGGCGATACAGCTGAGGTCTGTGATATTAAGTTCAGCAATGATGGTAAATCAATGCTTTTGACAACAACAAACAACCATGTTTATCTACTTGATGCTTATAATGGAGAGAAGGTCAGTTTTCCCCTCGAACTGTCTTCCAGACCTCTTTGCTGCTGCAAATCGTATGAATTCGGATTTACAAGGGTCTGAGGTCTTATTGTTAAGCTTTCCTTAAATGGTTTTACTTTCCCCTGTGCAGAGGAGTGGATTTAGTATGGATTCTTCCCCAAATGCAACCATAGAGGCAACTTTCACGCCGGATGGCCAATATGTGCTCTCTGGTACAGCTTCTTTTCCAAACTGTTTTTTTTTAGATACAGAGCATCCCAAAGTGTTATTATTGGGATTGCTGCAAGTTGTTCTCGGTGCAATTTTATTTATTTTTATTTTATTCTATTTTATTATTTTTTGAATTCTCCATGCAATTAATGTTTTGATCTCAATATTTCTCGTATGGATTTTTCGTCCTGAACTCCCTGCATTTTGTTCTTCTAATACTGAGATTCCTATGAACGAGTTACATCTTCTAGACTTTTCTTTGTTATCTGTGCGAACATGTATGGGAACATTACATTATTTCTGCATGGGTGTTCTATTGAAGGTTGAATCTCCCTCTGATGAAATGATATCACATTCAGAACGTCATTCTGGTTATTTTGTCTGTCAGATTGTGACTGAATTGAATGCCTTAATCTTCTTCCAGGTTCAGGTGATGGAAACATACATACGTGGAACATCAGTAATGAGCCAAATAAGGTATTATTCGGGAACCCACACCCACACCTATACACGCACAAAAATGTCTTGGGAATTTACCTAACTGCCAGAAAATCGACAGCCGTAAGATGCACCCTGAATATGTAGAAGAACTTGGATAAAACGAGTAATATGATCCAAAATTTTTACAAGAATCTGAACAAGTTGGTGTTGTATGTATGTCTTCAGGTGGCGTGTATGGATAGTTACATCGGCGTACCGTCGTGCCTAAAATGGGCTCCTCGCCGAGTGATGTTTGCGGCTGCTGCCTCTTCAGTTCTAACCTTCTGGATTCCTAACGACGCCAAGCCTGCCCCTGAATCCTGATGTCTGCCTCAATTCATCACATGAATTACTACTTTTTCTTTCTTTCCCTTTTCCTTTTCTTGCTATGAAACCCACAGGGGACTTTCTTTATCTTTTCGTTAATTTAAATGTTGGAATTGGCATTATGTTGCTTAAACATGCAGTAACCTGACAAACACAAAATCAACACCAACAATTATTGATTCTACAATTTTTACACAATATTCCTCCACATCAATTCTGCACCACACAACAGATACACAGACAACCAAACACTAACATAAGTAGATCATAGTAAACAAAAATCCGCATTATTATTAGTATTTTTAGTTAACAGAATCTTGGAGCTTCTTCTTCAAGTCTTTCCACCACCACCTTCTCTTCCTTCGTCCTGAGCTTTTGCCTTAATCGTTTCACCCGCTTGCTTCGTCGTATCCCCCACTGCAACCGCCGCCTCCTGCAACCGCCGCTTTGTGTAGTCCAAAGGTCCTGTCGCCTGCCGGAATGAATTCAAAAGCCATGATATCGACGAAAGGCCGGTGAGACCAAAAGCACCTGAAGTCAAGAATCCGGTGACTGCGGCGGCGAATAGAATCACCGCCGGCACCAATATCGGGCTGAAGATCACAAAAACTGGGGTGGCAAGTGCGAGGCCGATTAGTGTTCCGACGAGTATGATCCCAGCGAGGCCGAGGAGCGAGCCGCCTATGGGGAGGAGGGTGATTACAGCAAGGACTTGGGTGGTGGAGGGCCCGTTTTGAGGGAGGAGAGATTTGACGCTGTCTTCATAGCGGTGTTGCTGTTGAGGGTGGTGGACTTGGATGTGGTGCGGGAGTGGGCGGTCGCGGTCCGCCATGGGAGGGTGGAGCGTGAGGAAATGAAATGAGCTAGAAGTGGAAACTCGATTGTGAAATTGAGTATAAATGGGTAGGATTAAAAAGGGAAGGAGAAGTGCGACGTGTTGGATTGCATGCGAGGAGAGGGCTTGCATGAGATACAAGTTGCATTTTGTGCTGCCACATTAATACTTCCCTTCTTTTTCCTGCCGCGACGCTCACACCCATTACACCTATCTTGTTTTCATCTTTTTTCGGTTTTATTTATATATGATATTTTATTATTTTATTATGACAAAAACTCTTATATAAAACTTATTTTTTTTATTATCTAAAAAATTATAAATATTTTATTAGAATCATGATCGATTAATTATTATTGCCTCATAACAACATATTATAAGAGGTATTTGTTATAAGGTTATTAATTCTAAAAGATATATTTATAACTATGACAAATATCAAAATATCTCAATGTAATTTATCCCAAAAAAAAAAGAGTTAAATTATCTTAATAATTCCTCCAGATGTCCCTAAGCTCTTGAATTCGCATCTTTTTACTTGGGTTGAACCTGATTGACCCATCTCCACCCTAATAACTCGAGATTTGAATTCTTGAATCAATATTGTATTATTCTTGGAGTGCTTAATGGGAAATGTATATTGGGCATTACCTATATATAGCGCATTTTCATATGCATTTTTCCATCTATTGACATGACCTCATGACCAACTTTAATTTGAGCATCAGAGTGCTTCGTTGATATAACCCCCAACATCTCTGACGTTTGTGTTAATTTTAAGTTTATTGCCTGCAACCCTCGACCAGAACTCCACCTCCATCAATATATTACATGTAACTTTTGGGCCGAATTAAAGAAATCTTGACCACATCATTGTCCAATTGCTAACTCACAAGTAAGATTGGGCTCGCCCGGGCAAGTTCTGGATCTCCTGAAGTTTGGGCCTTTATTGGGCCCAATATGGCCTCATCGGGCAATTTTCTCTCGTAATACTTCCACATGTTAAGCATAGAAAAACTCAAATCCAAGAAGTAGCCAATTTCGTAACAAACGTACATGTTATATCAATCGGTCACTTTTCTTTCTTTTTTATGAACTAATAACCAGACGACTGTACATTCACATGATAAAAGAATTAAATAAAATTTTTTATCAAACTCGACTCGAATTAAAAAAATAAAAATTAAAAAATTGTGGAACCGACACAAGGACCATCCCACTTCAAATCAAAATGTAAATGTGCTAATTGGATGCAACGAACCCACCACTATACCCCCCACAAGACAACAAATTTACATGGGAAACAAAATAAAACATTAGCATATAAGGGGCAGAAGGCGAGACAATTGGTTGTAAGGGCACAGTGTAATTTGCCGGTTGTGAGTGCGAGAAAAAGGGCTTTTCAGCCCATCAAATCAATCAGTCACTGTACAAACTTTGGGATTGGGCCTGTTTGTTGGGCCACACGAGGGCGGTAGGGATGGCCCATCTGTCGACTCTGATTGATGGGACTAATTATTTGTTGATTGCTGGACCTAAATCAACGGCCAGCAGAAAGAACTGAGACTTCTTTTTTAGTTGTACTGTTGATTTCTTTGGACGTCATCTTTGTAGATTTTCAAGGTTGGGTTTTATTTTTTGTTTTCTTTTTATTTTTTCCTAAAAAGATAATGTTCTGATTCTCTTGTGCAAAATGGAATTTATCTACTGGAGCTTCAAAATTAGAATGTAGTGTATGAATTATTTGATGGGAATAATTATTGTCCTATTTGACATTTATGGTTGTTCATTTTTTCATAATTCAACAAGAAAATACTATCCATATTATATTAAGGAGTCAAGACTAGTTCATTTAGCTCTACTAGGTTGTACCATTACCAATCCAACTTCTGTTCACCTACTGACGAGACGGCCCTTCATCCAGACGCAATTTCGACAAGGCTAAGGCCCGTCCACCTTACTTTTTACGTCGATCATATTGTACACATCAAATAACACATTACCCTCAAAGCACACCAACAAAGATGTACTCGTCAACTGTATCCAATTGAATAAGGATGACAGGTAACTACCTCCTCGATTAATTTGTTTTTGTATTGACTCGACAAATTATTTTTCTATGTACTACCATTTATTTAATGAAATTTACATTTACCGAAAAAAATATACACGATTTCTCATCACTGTCCACTCTTCACACAAGAGTTTCTATAATTTCAGTACTCTATACACAAAAAATTTACACATTAAGCTTGTTAGGTCTTACATTCTACTGAAAGTTTCTTTATTTCCTTTGATTCAAATAATTTGCTGATTTAAACATCAGAGTGCGTTGATCCCAATTTTACAGGTTAACCCTATGAACATTTTATAATTTCTAAAAATACTTGAATTTATATAATGTTACTAGACTCAAATACACTTCACTGTCATTCAATCAAACATACAATTTAGTGAGTGAGTTTGTAATGAAATTGAACCCCCTTAGAAGCCATGTGTGGTTGAGAAATTTGAACTAGTTGAGACTGAGAAAAAGCGAGAGAGAGAGAGAGAGACAGAGAGCATATTTTGATGTACAAGTTTGTGCAAATAAATGTGAATGATCGGCAGCAGCCCCACAACTCCAATCCCATAGTCCCCCTCCACTAGCCTACCTCCCAATTCTTTGTTTTTATCCCTTTAGACATTTCCAAAAACTGTCATTCCTAAATGCGCTTTTTCTTGAGGGGTAGGGATGGGGGAGCGGGTGCGGCTCTCAACTCTCAATCCCTCACCACTTCACATAACTTGCACATCCTACTTTTCAATCTAAATCGCTCCTTATTTCTTCCTTATAACTATTACGCTTAGTTCTGCGTTTTACCAAATTATCTTTCAAAATTCGATCTACATTATTAGTTTTATAAATTTCATAAAGTGAAAGACTAAATGAGATCTTAAATAAATTAAAAAAAAAAAACTATAATTGACAACATTTTAGTGACTTATAGTATGGACTATGGAGCCTCACTGTATTATTACGAGTTTAAGATTTTTCTTAAATTTGTTATAATTATAAATATTTTTTTAATATTCGAAAAATTAAAAACAACTCCTAGAGTTAACGACTGCCGTCTAACAAATAGCCATCAACAATAGGATGTCATGATCAAGGTAATTGTTAGACGGCCGTTAATTTTAGAGGATATTTGTAAACTTTTAAATATAAAGAGTATTTATAATTATAATAAATTTAAAAAATAATTTACTATAATTATATATATATATATATATATAAGAAGATAATAGTTTTTGAAAGAACAAAAAAAAAGAAGGTATTTTAGTAAAATTACAAGGTGCATATGGAAGTTCTGTAGGTTGATGTAGGTTCACATGAGAGAAAAATCTTCTTAGGATTTTTTTACTATTGAAGACAACGACAATAATAAAATATAATAATATAGACGTGTTTTGTAAATATTTGAAATGAGTAATTATCAATTTATTGCTGAAAATATGCTAATAATAGCATTTTTGTTGTATAGTTTTTGCTTTTAAATCGTTTCAATTGAGTTGATCTAAATTATAAACTGTTTAAATTAATTTTTTGAACTCTCCAACTTCAACTTTTTTTTTTTCACTTTCAACTTTTGTTTGTAAATATCATAATTAACATTACGAACAATAAGGTATTGTTAAGCACGAACTCGTAATCTTTAAGTATGGGGCCTCAACTTCGTCAACCGAACTAAGTCTCATTGGCGACTACTCTCTACTGCTACAATACGATTAAAGCAATTTTTGTCTCATATCTTTTGTATTTTACGTTTTAGTCTTTTATTTTTCTAGAGTAGCAAATAGATTCTATAACTTTTCAATTTTTGAAGATTTTGGCCCTTTAGTCCTCGGAGTTTGCAAATATTGTAGGAAAAAAAGTATGTGCCCAGCACGTGGTTTTTTAATTTGAGATTTTTGTTCCTACTGATCAGTTTAATAAACCAAAATTGGGAAAAATTAAAAGTTATAGGACCTACGTGATATCCTAGAAAGATAAATAACTAAAACGTCAAAACACAAAAGATACATGACAAAAATTTGGCTCCCACACTAGCAGAAATTGACCAATAGGAATAAAAATCTCAAATTAAAAAGCACGGCCTCATATTCTTTTTTTCAAGCGACATTTGCAACCTTCGAAGATTGAAGGATCGAAATCGCAAAAAATTAAAAAGTTATCGAACCTATTTAGTATTTATTATTCAAAAAAATAAGAATTAAAAATATTAAAATACAAAAAATATAGGACGAAAATTGTGTTTAAGCCCGTAAATTATATAGGTGGGTTGTGTAATATATAGAAGATGCTTTACCTGCAACTTTGAGTTTCCTTTTTACATTAATTAATAAGTAGACTAACTGATTCATCTTTGGGCAAACAAAAACTGAGCAACCTTTGTAAAGCATATCCAAATTAAACCAAACAAAATCATTTGAACTAAGCACATTGAAGCATGATTAAGGGCAGCCACAGCCACCACTTTATTTAAATTAATCATCCACACCATACTTTTATTATTCTTGTGTACAATGTCAATTGAATTTTAACTATTGTACCATATGTACAATATACTTATTATATAAATAATAATTCTAATATATAGGGGTGGTGCAAGTAAGGCATTAGGAATTTTAATTCTATTCTTGAAATTACAATTTATGATAATTTTTACTTAGAAATCCGCCACAACAGTTAATAGACACAAAAATCGACATTTAGGGCTAGTTACATTTAGGACGAGAGGATCGAATATTTAACTTAGTTTCCTAATTCAAGTAAATAGAGTGGTTAAATAACGACCATCTCATATCTAACGTAGTTTTTTAATATAAATAAATAGAATGATCAATCATGCACGTATTTCATGTATATATACACCATATATCGAATTAACATTAAAGTTCCATTTTATTTCACAAAAATTTACTCATCCACATACAATCAATTTAGATAAGTGATCACATTAATTAAGTATTCCGCAGCTCCAAATCATAACAAGCATGTCATGAACTTGCACCCACCCGAATTACGTATAGATACGCGTACGTACATTATACACACGAAACGTGGACGATCGATGTTCATCTCAACACTAATCATCGCCACCAGTCTCCGGGTTTTCCCCCGGAGGCCCATTACTCCAGCTGGGACAATAATACGGAACAGGATATCCCGGATTCGGGTCGAACGAATCGGACCCTCCACCATAACCCACATTAACCCGATTATGGTCATCGAAACTCCTCCGCTGAGTAGTATTCATTACTAGGTTTGTGTAACGCATCAAATCAGCATTGGTGGCGTCGAGTTCCTTCTGCAGCTGAAGAACTTGCCTTTGAAGAACAGAAATGGCTCCGACGCAGCCGTAAACCGGGTCTTTTAATCGGGCCTCCGCTTCGTACGCCAGAGAGTTGACGGCGTCTTCTCGCTGGTGGGGGAGGATCTCGTTCAGGAGTTTGCTCACGTTGCTGGCGCCGAAGATTTTGTGTACGTTGGCGAATTTTGTGGGCTCCTCGGGTGGGAAGTAGGGGGCGAAAATGCAGCCGGAAAGGCATTTTCGCCGGAGGAATTTGCAGGCGGCGCACGGAGGGTTTGAGTAGCTGCTGGAGGAAGCCATCCTTTTTGCTGCCAATTTTCATGAATAATGTGTGTTTTTGTGATCATAATTCAGATATTCTCAATAATAATCAATTATGTATATATATATATATATATATATATATATGCATGCGAGTATGGTTGATTAATCTTTGCTTATTTTAAAGGATTATTAGGGAAATTTTTTGGTGGTAATTAAATTAAATATAACGACAGAAATTGATGAAAAAGATCACAACCATTGATCAAAAGGTTTAAAGGTGAATCAAGAATTCTACTTATTTTCGAGAAAGGAAAAAAGGAGAAGAAGCAAGAAAACTTCTAAGGTTTAATTTTAAAATAATTTCCTCTTCCTTCATTTTTGACCTAAATTTATGATTTAATCCAAATTAACCTCATTAAACACACTTTGAAGAATTAGTATAATTATAATTGAAGTACAGACCCTCAAGAAAACAAGATTTGGACAAAGATGGACACGATTAATTAGTTCAATTATCAGGGTCGATCCATAATTTCAGAAATTCTATTACTCTTGCTTAGAAATTCATGAACTAAATGAATGAATCCTGCAAATCAAAATAGGTAAAAGTTATGGATCTCTCTCTCTCTCTCTCTCTATATATATATATATATATATATATATGTGTGTGTGTGTGTGTGTGTGGTGATGAATGATGATGAAAAGTGATTAAGAAGATGAACACATACATAATACATATACATACCTGATCCTTAAGTACTGGATCTATGTTAGTAGTTGCAAAGAAAACAAGGGTTTTTGTTGGTTGGTGATAGAGAAGAAAAGACGAGGATAGAATGATGTGCAGCAGGGGCGGATCATCTCTTAAGCTGCTTCTAGTTGTAGCTAGCTACCTCTTTGTCGCCATCCATCAAAGTTTTCTGGGATAAAGAGCAGAAAATAGAAAACCCTAGAAGACCAGCCTGCTGCTGCAATATCTCTCTATCTATATAATATGTTGAGTATATATGATGAGAGTCAAGATATGGAAAGGAGCACATTAGACTCATCAATGCTGCAACCCCATGTAAAGCAAAACCTACCCTTTAATTCCCATCATAACTTATATATATATATATATATATATATTAATTTAGACATTAATTAATTAATGCTCATCACTCATTTCACCCTTGCTACCTAGCTAGCTGCCTCTTCTCTCTAAAACAAAGTCTTAATAATTTCATATTAAATGGATTCCAACTTTTCTTATTGCATGAGTTTATACAACTCTGATAGATTTGAAATTTCTAAATTCAAATACGTTGATAAAAAAACTACATAATTAATAATAGAATTTGGTATAGTTAAATTTACAGATATTGAGCTAGCTAGCTACAACCAAATAATCGATACGTACCACAAAATTGAAATAATTCTCATAGTCAATTTTTGTACGAACATAGTAATTAATGTTTCTTATTAAACAAAAAGGTTACATTAGGTTAAATTCATTCGACTAATTCAATAAGGAAATACCGATTTTTCGAAAATTATCCAATTTGTCCGCTGTATGTTTGTATATGGGCAAAATATTTTTTTAGTCTTATAAAATAAGGGCAGAATTTGTTTTGATACCACAACTATGATAAGTGTCCTTTTTAGTCTCATAAAACTTATAATCATGCATTTTTAGTCCAAAAAAATCATGTACATTGTTATTTTGGGACTAAAAAGATATTTGTGGGACTAAATAAACGTGATTTTGAATTTTATTAAATTAAAAGTGATACTTGTCATAATTATAGTACCAAAACAAATTCTACCTTTATTTTATAGGACTAAAGAAACAATTTACCGGTTTGCATATACATATGGATAATTTAAGATGGCCTGGAAAAATACACATTGTAGGAAGGAGACAAAAGGCATCATGAACAGCCAGTTCTGAAAATTGATGTATGTTTTGAAAGGACATATATATATGTATATGATATATATTCCTTTGCAAGTCCTAATGTGTCAGTGTTTCATAATTGAAATGTATGTACAAATCCAACTCAACCTACATCCATCCCTCAATCACTGTTTATACTACTTGTATTATTGAACCACCCCCACTACTCCCCCCCCCCCCCCCCCTCACAATATATATATATAGACATACAAGATTTTCCATGAATGTAATATATGGATGGGGGGCTTCATGTATCAGTATCTATCATTTTCACTTTACTGCTAGCTACCTCTTTATTTTTTTTGTTTCTCTTATTTCTCGCCGACATGTCCATCTACAACTTGCATGTATTCACTGTTCTTGTCATCAAAATGTATTGTTCCAGGACAAATGTCAATTTCTGTATATGTAGAGTGTCTTTTATTGGGGTGAAAACTGAAAAGTAAAAATATAAAAAAAGTGAAAGTAAAAATATATATAAAAGGGATTAATGTTTTAAAATTCAACCCGACTTTGATGGTCGGACCATCCGAACCGCCACCCAGCCCACAAAACGGGTCGGTTGAAACCAAAAAATGAGAAGCCAAACATTAAATCTTTAATTTTTGTTTTAAAATGTGTATTAATTTTTTGTTAAGTATCATAATTTTATGTTATTTTTGAAAAGGATAATAGATTATTTCTAAAAGATAAGTTAAATCGGGATAATTTCTGTTAATTTAAACTATTTTATGCTATTTCTAAATATGAAATCCTAATTTTTCTTCTCAATTCATTTTTGCTATTTATGTTAGATTATTTATGATAATTTAGTGTACCTAATTTTTTGTTAAATTTGAAAATATATAATATTATTTCTTGTATTTGATCTTTATAAGTTTGTTTCTAAATTTATTTTATTATATTGTATATCTTATTGAACTATTAATGTAAGAAAAAATAATTATTTTTTTTTAAAAAAAAAGATAAGTTGTTAAGTATATTAATGTTATTTATTATGTAACTAATGTTATTTTTAAAATATTAATAATTATTTATGGTATAAATATGATGTTACTGGTTCGAATATGATTGACCCAACGGTTGAACCAGTGACTCGTAACCCACTTAATTTTTCGGTTCGATGAACGGTCTAGGTTTCAAAACACTGCAAGAGATAATTTGATATTTGGTTAGAGAAAAGAGATGGAGGGAAAGTAAAACTCCATGTATATGAAACTCCTACGAATTCTAATTTTATTTCTATTCAAAATTAGGTGGAAAAGTGGAAGTATAAGGCCAAAAAGACAAAAAAAATATAATTTTTATTTTTATTTACTCTATTACCTATGTATATAATATATATATATATAATTTCCTTTAAAGTTGTTTTTGGTATCAATAAAAGTACTGACGTAAGACTCGAATTCGTTAGTTGAAAATATTATTAATAATTTTTATTTTATTTAAACTAAACTGTTTAAAATAAATGAACAATACTCATTTTGATTAATATTTTTATTAATAAAAAATATTTTTATCAATAAGATTTTTTAATTTTGATATACTAAAATCATATTAGTATAATACTAATTTATTTATTTTCTAATATAAATAATGAAGAGAATGGTTATTTAGTAAAATTATAAAAATTAGTTTTTTCTTCTCAATCTATTTTTCTCGTACCAAACTAGAAGAAGTATTTGAGATTACTCCCTTCCAATCATACCAAACAATTTGAAGGAAAACTATTATTATTTCTCTTTCCCTCCCCCTTTCACTTCCCCTTCCCCTCCCTCTTTCAATTTTTTTTCCTCTCATTAGAACCAAACAAACTCAACCACGTGATAAGCATACAATTCATAAAAAGTGATTAATTATATTATAAAATTAATTATAATATATAGTTCAGAAAAAATAACCTTAAAGTTGTATTTGACAAAATTTGTGCAGTTAAAAGAGAATATAAATGGTACGTAGCATCCAAGAGTCTGTGAGACAATTTTTAAGCTCTGAAAAAGGTTGTGTCGGTAAAGGGACGAAATGGTGATTGTGATAGCAAACTTTACATATATATATGTATATATATGTGCAAGTCGTGGGGAAGACTTTTAAGGTGCAGATTGGATACATTTACATTATTTAATTAATTCATCAAAGGCAAATATTAAAATTAATTATAATTTTAGTTCCATATTATATAAGGTGTTTAATTATGAAATTAGTTCTATACTTTTTATAATAGTCAATTTTAATTCAGTAAGTTGATGGTGGTATGGCAAAAGCATCCCATCATTAAATTCTTAATGATGGTTAAGCAGCTAGTTCAATATTAAAAAGCATGAGATTAATATTGCAAAATTCTTACAATATGGGATTAAAATTGTAATTTAACGATTATGACAACATTTAACTAGCTGGGCATGTCGTCATTCTGTCAAAAATTTAACAGCATAACGCTTGGCGGGAAAAGTATTATTTTAGTTCGCTAAGTATGCCTAATTTTAATTTTAGTTCGATAATTATGTTCATTTTTATTTAGGTTCAGTAACTTACGAAATTGCTTACTTTTAGTCCTCTAGCAGATTTTCGGACAATTTTACCTCTATGCAACTTTTGAAAGGCAGTTTTAGTCCATATGCACTCATAGGGGTAAAATTGTCCGAAAATCTGCTAGAGGACTAAAAGTAAGTAATTTCGTAAGTTACTGAACCTAAAAAAAATGAACATAGTTATCGGACTAAAATTAAAATTAGACATACTTAACGGACTAAAATAATACTTTTCCCAACACTTGTCACACCAATACTAAGTTATGGTATTAAAATTATCTATTATGAAAAGTGTGGAATTAATTTTGCAAGATACTCTATATTATGGGACTAAAATCCTTCTCAATAAGTTTTAGATAATTATATTGTGACAAAGTTAAAATTTTTACACTTAATACACATTGTAGTATTTTGAAATAAACAAGTTGTAAGTTTATGATTTTTTTTTTTTTATAAAATAAATCGATTATAATCACAAATCATGCCAATCACCAATAATAATTATAAAAACCAATATACTAATTATTAATATCAAACACCTATATCTAATCAGTAATTACTATTAAAGTAGAATGAATCTACATATTGGTGGTATTCGAACTCATCATTTTATAATAACGGGGCTTCGACTTCATCAATTAAGTTAGAACAAATTGTAATTTTAGTGTTGTATGTATTGAACTCCGCAATTCAGTCCTGTAACTTCATAACTTTGGCAATTTTTTAATCCTTTTGACCGAAAAATTGCATGTGATTTGCGCATGGCCCAATTAAATTATAATTTTAATCCTGTAAATCAATTCGTGAAGGACCAAAGGTGCCAAGTCTCCTAAGTTACATGACTAAAATTGTTCATGTCCCGTAAGTTACATGACTAAAGTTACAAATTCAATAGGGTCATTTGCAAGTAATATGCAATTTCCCGGCTAAATTTATTGAAAAATGACAAAAATTCCAAAAATTTTTAAGTTACATAACTAAATTTTGAAAGTACAATTTATTCAAAATCAAAATACCGTTCCCATAAATTACAAGACTAAAATTATATTTTCGCGGTTAAGTCAAGTCTGGTTGGAGGTGTGTGAGTACATAGGGGTCAATTTCTTGTTTATATAAATGGAAAGAAAAGGTATGTATAATATGTGGGGGATAAATATATACATGTACCTACCTATTCAAATCTTATCACAGATTTGTGCAATCATTGTTGCATGTTTTTAGTATAAATTAAATAAAATTAGGATTACAATCAAATCATGTGACCTGACCCAATAATCCATAACTATTATTATGTATATGATTATTCTCCAAGCTACTACCTTTACATAAATATTAAAAACTAAGAAAATAAATAAAATTGGTGACCGACCTATATATATATATATATATAGTAGTAGATGTATATATAAAAATATATATGATTCTGTACCCATAACCATGCACGCCCAAGATTAATTAATTGAAAATAAAGAGGATTTAGTTCCATAATTGGCTTTGGAAAAACCATTAATTATTTGTTAGTTCTTGGAATGTTAAAGCATACCTTTAATTGGGACACCTACAAAAATCTTTTTGAGGTTTGTTTAATCTTTTTCACGCTTTATTTAATTACATATGTACCATCACTAAAATTTTTGGGAAAATTAAGTAATTTTAATTTTGTTATATTTTTTTAAAAAAAATAGCCTAAATCACTTGAGATTTAACGGGACTTGTGTCGTGCAATCATTGTTTTCGTAAAATGGAATTCATGCTCGGAATTAAAAATGTATATCTATGGAGTTTCATGATGCAATATGGTGAGTTAAAAAATAATGAGATCAAAATTATAAAAGAATTAATTTGTGGGACTTAATTAAAATGCAATTTTTTATAAAATAAGATCATAAATAATAGGGTAAATGGCATGTGATTCCCCCCCAAATTTTATATGATGGGAGTCCATTTCTGCTTTATAATTTATATACATTCTGAATGAAATGGAGTTAGATTTTGATGAGAAAGTAAGTAGGGAATAATTGAGGTCCAATCAAGTGTTGTTCCCCTAATCATTAGGAACCCTCTTAATAATTATTCCTCTTCTATCCTCTATTTAAATTAATCAATTAAAATCCAATGCGGATACAAATTGTTTATTTTGGGGGAGGAATTAATGGGCTATGTATTCTAACTTCTTTGGGGGAGGAATTATATATATGGTTGAATTATTTGAGTCAGTGGGTTATGTATTCTAACTTCTTTGGGGTTTGCCCAAAAAAGTTTGTAGGGGAATAATTGTGTAATCATATATGATACAGAAACAATTGTTGTAAGAAAACCAACGATTCTCACCCTCTCTAACAATTCAACAAGAATGGTTATTATTACACAGCCCAACTTATAATATTCGGAAAAAAGGTTTCAACGGTTATCTATTGCAAGAAGGGAAACAGCAATTTTGGGGCAAGGGTAACTTCACGTGGTATGTGATAGGTTCGTGGGCGGATTAATAAATTTGGAAGCCCACTCGATATTGAGCTTATGTTTACGGTCCAATTAACAATAAGTTCAAGCTGTTGATCAGCCTATTGGGCCCAACACCAGCCCACTAAATCCTGGGCTTGTACACACTGTACGACGTCGCCAGCCCAGATCATAATCCGGAAATAACAAGCAGAAACAGGGGCAAGATCGGGAAAAAAAAATTATAACACACGGGCGGGAACGAGAGCCGTTGGATTGCCAGACCACCAAAAAGTGGCGCCAAAATCTTTCAGCTGCCCGAATATTTGGACGGGCAGGTCCCGAGAAAATGCGTTCCCAAATTTCCACAAATTCAATCATCGGTCAGACAGAGTAGAGTAGAGTAGAGTAGCGTCCCAGACAATCAATCAGCCCTTTAAACCTCCCAGACTTATATAATTAGGTCAAGCAATTTTTCCCCCAAATATAAAAATCCCTCTTTAAACCACAATTTTCTCCTCCTCCCCCTCCCCCCATTTTGCCGCCATCCCTTCTTCTTCTTCTTCTCATTCAAACTTCCCTTTGAAAACGAAAACCCCTCAATTTCCCTTTAATTTCTTGCAATCATTCACTTACAAGAAAGAGAAACCCTTTTTGGTTTATTCTTCAAATTTGAAAGAAAAGAAAGGGAAAAATACTCCTTTTTCTTCATTCCTGGTGGTCGGAAAAGTAGTCTTTGCGCCCTAGAATTGAGAAATTGACATGGGTTTTTCAAAGAAGCATCAAGTAGAAGTGGGGAAGGAATCAGAAGGGAAGAAATGGGTTATAGCCGGAATAGCGATAATGGCGCCGTTGAAACCCATATCCAGAGAGGACAGCGAAGATGAAGACGGCTCCACAACCCCGACTGCGCGTGAATCAAGGATACCTGAACCTGAAAAACTCAAGTGCCCGCCGGCGCCGAGGAAGCGCCGCCCTGCTTCGACGTGCCATTACAATGGAGTAAGAGAGTTCTTCAATCCTCCGGAGTTGGAATCGGTGTTTATATGTCATGCTGAGAGAGCCAAGTGATGAGATTGAGGTTCAAGTTTCAAGGGTTTAGGTAATTGAAGGCCCTTTTTGCTAGTCAGTTGTAGTTTTAGGGTTTTATGTATAAATACACTAGATTTTAGTATCAATCTTCTACTACTCTGTCCCTCTTATCTCAATCAAGATTAGTTTTTCAATGATTTTCTGCCTTTTCTGTTTTACTGCACTACTTATGACCCTAATTTTGCTTTACAACCACCACTAAAACCCTTAATAAACCCTACCTTCACCCCCATTTCTTTTTTTTTTTTTTTTTTTTTTTTGAATCTCGATCGACACCACATATTAAGAAATCATAAATTGCTTAGTATTTATAAATTATTCGTTAATATAATTTTAAAAATATTGATCGTATCAATTTTCTGACAGAAAATAACCCGTTTCTTAAATTTTCATGATACTCTAAACAGAGAACACGTGCGTACATAGAAATGCAAAACCAAGAACGCAAAAGTTGCAAGTAAAAGGAAAAATCCTTAATTTTTGTCCTAATTAATAATTATCATTGTTACTTGGAAGCCAAGTACCAAATTTTCGAAAATGGGGGGTCGCCATCATAGCTGAATTAAGTGTGTATTGGATTGGGAACCCCAACCCAAGTCAAGCCCCCCCTCGTAATATGCTACAGCTACAGTGGTGATAATAAAAAGGACAAAGCAGTTTGCATAATTGTGAGGCTCAGCCTCTGCTATATGAGAGAGAATCCTATGTGGGGTTTTATGACTTCAAGGCACTGCGTTTTCTCACAGTCAAATCTGATTGGCCCACATCATTCTTCCTCATTATCACCTTTGCTTATTATCTATCTCCTACTATATCTTACAAACTTTGTAATTTGCTTACTGCTTTTTTTCCTTTTTCTTTTTTAACTATTGTAATTAGTTACTGTCAGAGATCTGTACTGTCAAGGATAAGAATGAGGGCATCACCTTGCACACAATACTATTTTTTTTAATTTTTCATTATTATGTTCACTATTTTTTATGTACAGAGTATATTCATAATATTTGAATTTATTGGGAACCACACGTTCTAAGTATTTCTAAACACCTACTTGGATACTCATTGATTTAACACTCATATAGTAATTATCTTTTTGATACATGGCCCGTACGGATTCTATCACATAAAATCCTATAAATACTTGAAGGGTTTTTTTGACAGATATGTATTTATTACTGACAAATCGCACTACGTACAAAGATCGCATAAGTGTGACCTCTTATAACTTCAAATCCTACACTGACTTAAATTTTGGAAGATTTTAATTAAGAGTCATATCAGCTAACCTAACGAGTTGTTTGTGCAGTCCAAACATCACTAGCCCAATTCGACATCTAAGTTGTAAAAATAAAACACATATTCCAGCAAATTTATCCTCTCTTTAGTATGAAAATACAAAATATTAATGTAGGAATGTGTCTCCATGACTATTTTAAATCTAATAAACCAAACAAGCGCGTATGTGAAAAGATGAATAATTGAGTAGTGTAAGAGTGAAGTCAACACGTTTAAGGATAATTAAAGGGTCAAAGAATGCTTGTCCTAAACCCCACATGATGTGCATGGGTAGGACGAGGCGAGGGCAAGAACACATTTTGCATCATTCATCAAACAAATCAAAGTGGATTGTGTTGTGTAAAAAGTGTGTGGTGTAAGGGGAAGTTAAACTAAAGCCTCATCTTTACTTGAAATTGAAAGAGAGAGCTTTCTTGGGATCAAACAAAGCTACCTAATTTGCAATAGTAGCAAAAGGCTGACATCCCTCTTCATTACCTTTCTTACTACATTCCCCCCCAACACATGTTCATCTAAAACCTGTCCAATTCCCATTATGCCCCCCTAAACAATGAAATATTTGTCCAAACAGATCAAGATCAACCTATTTTTATTCGAATTCCGTATATATAACCCAATTTGAACCAAAATATAAGTTGTTTTTTGAAAAAAAATAAAAAATACTTGCAACATATATATAAAAGAGTCACATCATAATCGTGCAATAATCCTCTCTTTTCTATGATTATTGATCTGTCGAAACCCAAATTACAAGCATTTTCAATCTCAAAATACCTTTTCTCGACCATCAAAGGGTTTCTTATGTGGATAACCCTTGCAACCTTGGTTAGGTACTTGATTTTTGCATTGCAAACCGGTTAGTAGATTTGGTACTTTAATCTATGGAAGATGACTCGAAAATCAACGTATATAAGAAATTTTAAATTATTTACACGATTAATATATTATATTTTGTGTTGGTGTACCAAATTATAAAAAATGACCATTATACAATAAACAAAAAATATTTGTCATATTAATTGATTGTGTGGTCAAATTTAATTCGTATAAAAAAATTTCTTAAATACGCATACGTTAATCTAAACTTGTAAGGATTTCATCTTATAATGTACGAAAATTTTAAAAGTTACTCGATGCAGTGTCTTATACGATTCTACATTCAAAAATATAAAATAAATTAAAAAAATAAAAGACGCAGTGTCACGCCTTCTGGGGTGTCCGACATGTTTGTGATTTTTTTTATAATTTTAAAAAGTTTTGGACTATAATTCAATAAAAAAAAATAATAATTCAATTCTCTCTGTGACTCACTTTTCATATGATTAGTATCATCTTTTCCCCTTCTAAGCCTCTCTATGTTTTATCTTGATATTTTTTCATATTATATATTTTAATTTTATAATAAATTGAGAATATATATATATATATGTAATTATATCAGTGTCGTATCATATTCTAATTTTTAAAAATTCTTCACATTATAGTATTGATATTGTGTCCGTATCCATAAATCATAGGTTTCATCGGATTCCCTTAACAGATATTAAGGATAAGTAGCAATTTTCAGTGTTGTTTCCTTCAAAGGAGCAGCATCATCTGCTGCACAAAAAGTATCTCTTTTGTTTGGGTAAATAATTGTTATCAGTTATTGTTTTTTTCTCTATCTGGACAGCGAAAGGGTTAATGAATTGATTCAATAATAGGAAAGTATAAGTGTATAAAATATTGTTGACTACTGCTATAATTTAGTCTACACTTTCTAACCTTAATTAACTATTATTACTCACTTAATTAATTTTATTACTACATAGTTTTCAAGTCTCTGTTCATAAAAATCTGCTACCCAAAATTACACTATGTCCAAAAATCTTGATATTCCAAGTCCCACTATTGTTTTTTTTTTTTTTTTAATTTACACTTACACCTTCTCTAAAAATATGAAATTATACTTTTCTTTTAAAAAGTTCTTCGTTTACAATTGGTTTTTTTTCTTTATTTAATTAAATAAATATAATAAAATTTTCAATTTATACACACGAATCGAATGTGGGTGGATTGGATTGATAGTATATTTAAAACTAAAACTAATAACAAAGAGATTTACTTGATTAAAGCTCAACATGTTGGGGAACTATTCCCGCTTAGAAAAACACACAATTTTACTTTGGAATTGTACGAGATATTATTCAAGAAAGCTACATCTTTTTAGGTAAAACGATAACTATCAGTACAAATTACTACAGTTATACCAACCACCATTTGAACAAGGTGTACTTTCCCTTTTTTCCTTTTTTTTTAAAAAAAAAATAGATTCATGATCGTATTATGAATTCAATATACCGATAATTTGAAATTAATAAATATATCAAAATAAAACAACGAAGCAAGACACTACTATATATGTACATATATATTTACGGGACTCAAACTTACAATTTTTTTACCCTAAAATTTAAACCTTACTGTTCGAGTAAGACCTGTAAGATGGGTTCATAACATTAACCGAGTTTTGATGCTTACTTTGTTTTGCGCGTGGGGACAACCTCAAAGATTAAAGTGGGTAAGGACAAGGAGAAACTAAAAAATTAAAAAAAAAAAAAAAAAAAGAAAATTGAGTTGGGAAGGAAGAGGTTTAATGCTGCTTATTTCAGAGAATGGAGCATTCAATTTTCCTACAATTCATCCTAAGTCATCGGATTGATTGTTGGGCGTTAAAATGTGGACGTGGTGGATACATATAGATATGTTCCTACTTCCTAGTATTAATTAGCATCTTGACTTTGAACTTATACACGCACAAGTTGAAGTTATTACACTATCATTTTTTGAGTTTTTTTTTTTAATTATACGTAAATTTTTCATAATTTGAGAAATTATGCAATAAAATTTGAAGATTTATTTTTGTTTAATAAATAGATTCATCCGTTATGACGATCTCTTCTCAATAATATGATTCTGATTTCTCTTATGATCATCTCTTCTTGATAGTGTTCGAAAAATTTTCAGTCCGACAAGAATTTAACATGTAATTTTAGTGAAATAAATGGGACAAATAATTGTTGTAAGATCAATTAACAGATTTTGATTCCGTTGTTTAGAGACGTATAGGAATATTATTTCTCTTTTTTTTATTATTATTAATGACGGTAAATAAATTACATATAATAACTCGCGTAAAGTGAGATAAAATATCCACACATTTAATGAGACTCGAACACATGATCTTGAATTTTTTCACAAAAATTTCAAAATGATGTGCTTTAAGGTTGAAAAAAGGCAACCATCATCAATTGGTCAAACTCGGTTGACATAATATTGGTTGAATTATTTTTTAAGTTAGGTCAATAAAATTGGCTCAAGATACTTTAGAATTAAATTAAAAATTGTAAAATAAATCAGATTTCTTTTTTGAATTTAACTATTTTTTTTTTTTTACTTGTAAAACTTTTGGATTAGACCACTCTCGTAATTAATAACCACTTAAAAAGAATTATTATTACTAAAGATGGAATGCTACTGCAGCAATAATATGAGTATTTGGGGGAATTATGGAGTGTCATCTCAAATAGGGTACACTTCTCCTAAATTTGGTATAATTACAAATATCTTCTAATTGTTTAAAAAATTATAAATATATCTCTAGAATCAACGACCATCTAATAAAATACCCTCTCGTACGTGACAGTCCATTGTACGGAATATTTGTTAGACGATCATTAATCTTAAAGGGTATTTGTTATTTTCCAAACAATAAAAAGATATTAAAGAGTTAAATTCACTTTGACCCCTTGCGATATGAAAAAAATATATATATATAAAAATTCTAATATAAAAAATCACATCTATATTATGAATAATGACCGACACTACCTCTGGTCAATTTAAGCCTATTTTTATAAAAAAAATAATAATAACTAAAACTCCCATTCTTGTCAACCTAAGTCTATTTAAATATATTTATAATATATCTATAATATATAAAATTAAAATTTCATATAAAAATATTTTTAATATCACATAGGATTCTTGAATTTTTTTTATTTATAATTATAATAAATTTCAAAAAATCCCACTGCAATTTATCCATTTTATAGGAAAGGGAAAAGGGATATGAATAAGAGTTATAAATTTGAGATGAATAGGGTTGATAGATAGTTAATGAATAGGAATCCGAGGCGTGGATGAGATGGTGGAATACATTGAATTGAAGGAGAGATGCCCCGTCCCAGGAATCCTATGGAACACCACATTCCACATTTTGATGGGCAAACGGGGGTTGATTTTTGAAGAATTGCAGTTTGATGGGCCCTTTATTCCGCGGCGCAGGCCCATTTGGCTTTGCCTGTCGGCCCTGTGTTTACTTAACAAACCCGTGTCTGCCCGAACTGCCCGGGACTTTTGGGCGGGAAAAAGGGGGGTTGAATTTTTAGAATTGGCGCGCAACGGGAATGTATGCAGCCCGCGGAAAGCGGTGATTCTCTATGATCAGTCTCTTTCCTCATTGTGCTATAGCGACCGTTGATTTTTCCAACAGTGTACTTGCCTGTAAACACCACCCATCCAATGATCTCTGCACTTGTCGTCTTCGATCACATCTCCAAGTAATATATTTTTTTATTTCTTATTTTTCTTGTAACAAAAGAATTAGATCATAATTTATGGAAATATGTTCAATTTTATCCTTGCAGTCCTAATAGTATATTAGAGATTCAACTTATTCTTTACTAAATTAAATATTACAATATCTGTAATAAAAGGAACAAGTTTAAACTCTACAAACTTAGTTTCCACGGTCTTTTTTAGAATGTCCAGACCTATTTTTCAACTCTTCTCCACACTCAAATTCGAGACGTATCTTTAATAAAAATAAAATATCATTTAAAAAGAATCTCAACCTCAAACATTTACGAATTATTCTCAATAACGTTTGAATTAAAATTGATAACCGAACCATTAAAAACTACCCCACTTAGGGTAATTATGAATTCAATATCATTGTTCATAGTTAACTAATTATCTTTTCTTTATTTTGGCAAAAAAAGTCATTTGTGATAACCCCTTAATCGGTTATGTTAAAAATAATATATTAAGGATAAATTATAATGGATCGCTTTGAAGTTTGTAATAATTTTAAATATTTTTTAATTATTTTAAAAAATTACAATTTTTTTTTTAAATCTAACAGACATTTAACATATATTCTATAATAGGCTATCACGAAATAGTATTTATTAGCCAACCGTTAATTCCATAAGAATGTTCATAATTTTTTAAAAATAATAAAAAAATATTTTTAATAATATCAAACCTTAAAAAATCCGTTATAATTTATGCTAATAATAATAATAATTGATGTGCAAATTGCATTTACGAAATCATGATGAGGGCCAAACCCCGGGAAAAATGTTGGGCCATAACGGGCCTCCTAAACTTTGGTCAAGATCCCAAGTTTGGGCCGTAGCAGAGCATACGCTGCTGCCTGCTGTATGACCCATAATTGGGCCTCTACGGCTTCGACAAGCCCAGATCATTTACCTTACAAATGGATCTACTTTTGCTTTAATTCAAAATTCCTCACCAACGCATTATTATTCCAGATTACATTTTCAGTTTCCCTTTTACAAAATTTTCAATTTTTACTTCCCTTTTTTCTAATGCTAAAAATAACTATTAAAAGTGTTTGAATGAAATAAAAATTAAAACTTACATACTGATATTTTATAAATAATATAACGAATATAAGTAATTCGTTAAAAGCAAATCTTTACATTTTATTTTTCATCTTACAAGCTGCTATTTTTTAAAAAAAGTTCACAAGTCGGGACGACATCTTACAAGTTATCAAATATGTTATCGAAGTGAGTTTAACTCACCCAATCGCCTCCTGAATCAATGATAAGTACATTATAATGAATACTGATCGAGATAAGCATCATCGGAACTGTTTAAAACATGTGCAGAGTAAATTTAATATACAACTTGAGTTTGTCCCTCATGTAATAATAGTCCACCGTATGATTACAACAAAGGTGCTTATGTTGATGAGGGCAAAATAAATATTCTTACCAATTTTACAGCACACAATCAACACGAGGAAGATAACTGCACAAGTAATAACGCCACAGAATATATACCCCTTTGGCTTTGTACAATAGCAACAAAGACCATGAGAAGATGCTCGTCAGCTGTATTAATTCTTTGATAGCCAAATCACCTATCAATAGACAACCTCAATGAATTTATCCGCTGTCCGTGTCCTAGCATCCACAGAAAGTTTGCTTTGCTCCACCTTAAGTCGTCTCAACCGCAGGGAGTTCAACACAAGAGCTTCAACTCCCTCAACTTCAATACCACAGCAATAAGTTATATCGACGCTCTCCAACTGCTTGCAGCTTCTAACCATCGAATCCACAGCTGCATTGGACAACCTTGCACAACCCCTCAACTTCAGTTCATCCAAACAATTACATGAAACCAGCATCGACACAAGCTCCTTATCAAGCAGCATGTCATTGTACGACAAGTCCAATTTCCTCAACCTCTTCAAATCCTGTCCTAGAGCAGCTAACAAACCGGATTCCCTCTCCACCATATCACAGTTGATCAAAGCAAGCTCCTCTAGCACATTACCTATGGCCCTGGCAAGAACCTTTAACCCCTCACCAGTAACAAAACAGCAACTTTGCAACCTTAAACTCACCAAGCCCCTGAAGTTCAAATTCTCAGCTAAGGCAATTAAATGGGAGTTATCAAGATCAAGAGGCAACCTCAAATCTAGCCTCCTTAAACTGCACTTGCACTGATTAATGAATTGGAGCAAACCCTCTCCGCTGCCACCATCATAAACCAACAACGAATCAAGAGAAACACAGTTCTCAGCCAATTTCAATAACACCCCATTGAAAATACTCCTACAAGTTCTCAGCTCCAGTTCTTTAAGACCACTTAAGAACTTGGAGAAACAAGAAAAGGATGAGTAATCTCCAAGGCTTTCGCAGCTCTTCAGCCGCAGTTTCTTTACATTCTTACAGTTTCTCCATAGGTAGCTAAGCCCACTATCCCCGGGCAAGATTCCACACAAGGAAAGGCTTTCCAAATTCAACTCCGAATCAAAGACAGAATCTCTCATTTCTTTGACTTCGGGATTATCAAATTCTGTTGAAGGGCTTACCAAGAAAAGCGATAGGCATTTTAAGGAATTAAACGACGGCAACCAATGGAAAGACAGAGGCCTTGAGATAGTGATAGCAATTGACGAGAGATGAAGACAAGAGATTGAGAGAGTGGAAAGAGAAAAGTACGAAACTGGGGAGGTCAAGTAGCGGAGTTTCCGGAGGTTGGGGCAAGAAGAGGCAACGGCGAGGAGGAGAGGATCGCCGAAGTCAGGGCAGTCGCCGGCGAGAGAAACTGAAGAGAGAAAGGGGTGGTGGGAAAGAAAGGCGGATAAAGAAGCGATGGTGGTGGGGTTGTGGGGAGGGGGGAAGCAGAGGGAAATAGAGGTGGTGGAGGAGCGGAGCAGGCGGCACCAGCGCTTGGAGACAAGGGAGACGGCGGAGGAGGAGGAAGGGGGAAGGCGGTAGAAGACTTCTTGGATAAGCTCATCGCAGAGAAGCTCATCCATTTCCCAAGAGTCTTTCCCTTTTCCTCTCCTTTCACATTTGCTTGCTTCTTTTATTTCTGTCTTTATGCTGATGATGATTGATTGATGATAATGATACGATGGTGACGAGGACAATTAACAAGTCTTTATCTACCTACCCCCATCCCCATCCCCACCCCCCACCCCCTTTATTATTTCTTAAGGCGTTTTTTGTGATTCTGATTTTTAACCGGAATATTTAATCCTGAAGCCTAATTTAATTTGGTTATACTTCAATTTATTTTCATCAATTATTTTTAGACAAACAAAAATAATTATAAATAATAAATGATTATGTGATTATATTGAAATTTTCATTTCTTAAAAAAAAGACTGTTAATTAACATTCCATGTTAAGTGTAAAAATAAAATATATAACGAGAAAAATCCAATATTCTGGTTTCGTATCCAAGTACTATTTCCTTGATTTTATTCTTTCCTTAAACATGATGGTAGTGCAAATCTTTAATAATTCTTCTCCCAGTTGTCTACAATTTAAGAAACTCATCACTTTCACAGAACTCTACTCGATTAAAACAAGTTAAAGAACAAAGAGTACTACAAAAAACTCTGATTCTTACGTCAATGAAATGAGCAAGTCTTTGAGAGAGAGATTACTTCAAAGAGGAAACCACGCAGACAATGTCGTGATGTAGTTGTAAGACTTGAGCCGCCTATCAATCGTGCCGGCTTGGCGGCTTGCTTCAAGTGGATGGGCTTTATCCCTAATAACCTTAACTGAGATTTTGTAAGGGAAGGGAGATTGATTATAGCAAACATAGTATTTAAAGGTGGATATGTGCGCCTTGTGAAGAAAATAAAAAAATTGACCTGCCACTAACCTTAGATAAAACATCAAAACGACTTCCCACTTACCTACCTTTCCATAATCACAACTGTTTCTTCCTACATTGCTAAAGCAGAGTTCCCAGTGTCTATGCCTGTACCAAAATAAACAACCATTCCATTCTGCAGAAAACTACTGGCAGTTTCAAGAGAACATACTTTCAATGAGAGACATCTGGCAGGGCGACAAGCACTTGTCAGACGATCGTACCAGGTAACCATTAGCTTCCTTGAGTTGAAGGATAAAGGAACATATCACCTGTAAATAAGTGCAAACAAAAGGTGTGGAGAAATATCTACGTAGCTTACTTGAGAAATTCTACCTTCTGTACCTTGTCGAAAAAGAAGCTTTTGAGAGGTACCTATGCAGTTGTGTTCTGCTTCCAAGACTCAACCACAATCAGAATGTTTCATCACTTCCAAGTGACAATAGGCGTTGTTGCTTTTATTACTGCAACGTGATCAGGCTAAAGTATGGAGATACATGGATTACTAGGCCATTGGGTAAGGAAGCAAATGTCCGAATCCAGATTTTGATCTTGCTGAGTAAAGCATAAAACTCATATGAACATGCACCAAGTAATCAATTACCAAACAAGCTTCGGAGCTCATGCGTGTTAGAGCCGAAGCAAAATAGAATTTCTACTGTCCTCATATAGGAGTAACTGATACAACAAAGGAGGAGCCTAAAATGTTTGGAACACATTAACATTGATGTAGTAAAGTGTGAATACACAGAACCCAGCAGGGGAGATGAACCATACATATGTAGATGTAAGTTGCACTGTTCCATGCCCAAAGGGTCTCGGCCCAATTCCAGAAGTCACCAAATCTTACGTTACCAAAACCATCTGATGCACCTTTTAGCAAAAGAAAGGCAATCGGAGGAAACCCCACAAATACCAATAGCATATTACAGGCTCCACGGATTAATGCCCTCATGGTATTTACTTTAAGATCATGCCTCAAGGGCACAGCAGTCAAACACATAGGAACTAACAGGAGTGCTCCAATTTCTGCTGTTGCAAAATTTATTACAGACATGAGACAAAGTCCTATGAAAGCAGCAGCAACAGTTACCGACTTAAGGAGGGCCCATTCTCTTCTTTGTGGTTGACTCGTGCTAAAAAATGAAAAAGAACCGGATAGTACATACGTGAAGAAGAGGCTTAGCATGGAAAGAGTGATCCAAATTAAGAGGTTAGTTGATGGTGAGGAATTAGGAATTTGGTAGAGAAAATTAGGAAGTAATGTCACAACTGCACCCCATAAGTGGACAACTAGAACAGTTTTTGCAGCATAAAGCCATTTCCATGATGTAAAAGTTGGGATTGATTCCCCATGAGGAGCAGGTTTAAGTGGAACTTTGTCTTTCCCCAATTTTGTTTTACTAGCATCAGAAAACAAAGCAGCAGCAACCAATGGAAGGGGAGCAATGAGCAATGCGAAGGCAATCATGTATACTCCAACAGAGACAAACCTATTTGGCGACGTCAAGAGATACAAAAAAAAGGACTGGTGAAACTTCTCAAGGAGATTATTCACAGACCGTATGACTCCTTCAACCAACCTGTAAAATACCAGGAACTCATCTCAACTGGAGGAACACAAACAAATCAACACATACACATTCTCCAAGAAACAGACCTAGCAAAGAGCACAAAGACATCCTGGAAAAGCATTCAAGAGCAAAACAGTTGCAAACGAATAATGGCAGTTAATAAGAGATAACAGGAAAACGATGCACAAAACCTGATCATGCCAATGGTTCATGTGCATTGCTTGGTTTCAGAACTAGGGGCAAATATACAAGCGTAATTAACAGAGACTGACCTGCCAACACGCAAAAGGAACAGAACCCTCTCAGTTGAGTAAAACTTTGGTGAGATTTCCATAGTGATAGCATCAACTTGATAATCGCGGAAGGCACCATGTGGACCCGTCGGAACACCCAATGCCTGACATAATAAATCAGAAGCATTAATGATGACAACAAATATTTCGCAGAAAGTGAAAGCAAGCAGGTATCGCCCATTCATTCAAGCCTAAAAGGAGAATCAAAGACTTAAAATGTGGAAATCACCCTCAGTACCTGTATTCCACAACTATGAGGAAGGGAAACATAGACAAGGGGAAATACTCATGTAAATGATGTCTCAGCATGCCAGATAACAATCTTTCATGAAAATAAAAATTTTACCTGATTATATAGGGAACTGGCTAGAGTGACAGAGCCTTCAACATAATCTGCAACAGGAATACCAAACCTCCCTTGTGGATTTAAGCTTGTAGCCACCTTTCCAAGCAACTCAATCAGTTCCCCAAGACTGTTCAGCCACCAAGAATCAAGCAATGACCAAATCTTCTCCACCCTCACTTGCAAACCCTGCCCATGCACAGCCAAATAATTGACAACGTTTATGAGGTCAAGGTTAGGCATCTGCCCATTAGATGCTTCAGCATATATGTTGAGAACATCCTTCTCAAACTCTGTGCTAGTGTCAGCAACCTTAATGACAAGCGCAGCTGCCATGGTGCCAGCACGTCGAAAACCATCAGATATTGTGTCTTGCTTAACTTGACTTTTCTTACGTGATGCCGAAGTACTTACACCACACATTTCAGGGTACAGATTCAAGTCACCAAAAGAAAGTGTATTATAGTCTCTCAGCCATGCTGCAACTGCAGCATATTCCCCATGCTTTGAATCAGCAGCAAGCCATATAATATCTTTAGCAAGCCAAGTAACTCGAGAAAGCAAAGAGAAGACCGAGTATGCGGCTCCAAGAGATAAAGCCTGGCCTGTAGTGATCTTGACAGAATTATAAGGTGTGACCATCACAATGGCTTCCTTCCCATCACCACGAGGGGCTCTTATTATTCCAACAGTATTGATCCCATAAGATGAACAACTGTAGTTCTCTTGTATTACTCCTGCATCAGGACCCAAGAAGAAGTGCAGCGGATGAAACTTATTAGAAACTGGTTGGAACTTGTGATAGTTAACTTCACCACCCAACTCCACTATGTGTTTGGCTATCAACTCAGGGATCTCACTGCATGCACAAATTAGAAGGCAGAGTTTAAAGAAATTTGAGCAGAAGATGTAGCATGGAAAAAGGAAAAAGAAAAGACAAACAGAGGAAACCTATACATGTTTTACAACCTAAATTACACAGGATTGCCAAGAATTGTACAGACAAATGTTACGAGATAAGATATGGAGAATCTTAATAAAAATTTAGGTTCAGCAGAAAATACCTACATGCCAGTTTTGGTAGTCTCTGAATCCAAATTCAGTATCCCGTTCACAAAATTGTGTCCCTCTGAAGCATCATTTTTAGAGAGCATAGGACTGGCAGAACCTGCAGATTGCCAGTTCAGAAACATTGAGGAATACCATCTCGCCAACCATAAAACGAAAACTAAAATCAGATTATATTTATCCTGAAGGGCATATGACTAGTAATAAGATTTAAACTATCAATAACTTCATCTTCCTCCCAAATGCAAAACTGAAAGCGCACATCAAGCAGAAGTGGATTCACTAAAATAATACTATTATAACCAACTCAAACAGCTTCATCATCTCTACAACATGGATTCTCTTGTTTCAGTCTGTCCAACGAAAGGTGATCTCTCACACGGTAAAAAGATTAAAACAAGTTAAGAGTAGATGAACAGAGTACGGCGTAACTATTGTTTGAACTACATGGATCACGAATAATTTTACATAAAAGGAAGTTATCACCCGAGCTTCACGAGAGTTTTAAAACCAAAAGCCCTACGTTCTCATAAAACATTCGAACAAATCAATGCATAAAAGCTAAATATAAGACCAAAGAATAACGTAGAACAGAAAAAGGGAATTATAATGGTAGAACCAACCAGGCATCAGGGCATTTTCCGAAATATAGGTGTTCTTGGCGAGAGCAGGCAGAAGAAGAAGAGCTACAATTCCTGCCGTGCAGCATATCACACTTGAAATCATACAAAAATCAGTTTGCATTTCCACTCGAGCAAGAAAATTGAAACATTTTCAGCAATTTACGGAATAAATATACCTCACGAAGAGGCTGTGGGAAATGAGAAATAGACCAATGCGAATAATCGGTCGAGGCTTTGGTTTGACGACCTGTTCAGCTTCCGCCATGGTTGCTCGCCGATCGGCGTCGAGCTTTTCGCTTCCTCTCGCCCTCTACTACAGCACTCAATTTAAGCTTCTGGGTTCTCGACTCACAGTACGACGTCGTAAACAGATCGGCTGTTGTTTTTCCTGTAGCTTTTCGGTAGAAGATGGGTTTCTATTTGGGTTGGGCCGACTGTTTTGGGCCCGTTGCCATTGTAGAAATAGAATGGGCCCAGACCCCCTTGGGCCTGTCTCTAATTTAAAACTGCTTTTTAAAATAAAATATATATATTATTTACAATATGGCATAAAAAGTGTTTTCTTTTCTTTTTAAGTATTTGATATGCCAACTTTTATTTTTGAAACAGTTAAGAGAAGCGCTTTTAGGCCAAAAATTATAAGCACCTTGGTAGTGCTTTTAGTTGTTTTGATTTTTTTGTAAATAGATTTAACTTTTATTTTTTACTACTATACCCTTATTATAATAGTCTTAATTTGATTTTACCATTTTTAATTTTTTTAAATTGTGTATTTAGTTGATATTGAAATTTTAAATTTTTGAATAATTTAATAATAATTAAATTTAAACTATCACATGTTTACTATTTTAAATTTTATATATTTATTTGCTATATCATCATATTATTTAGTTCTAATATTATTATTTGATTAATTAATAAAATAAATATTTTTTTTTGCAATCATGCAAGTTAATGAATAATTATATTACTTAGTGGAAGCATTATTAAATTAAATATCTAGTTTTTAATATTTTAAAAAAAATATGAAATACACTAATTAATAAAATTTATTATTTTTTTGTGAAAAAATAAGTATTATTGACAAACAACAAGTGAAATAATAAGTAGAAAATATTATCTTTTTAATAGGAATGAAACGGTCTTTAATCAATTAAAATTTATTTTAAAAGTGATTTCTCTTTAAATACTATCTAATTTAACTTTTATCTGCTCTTTTTCACTTTCTTTTATAAACAATACACACTTTTGATTCTATTTCAACTTTCTTTACTCACTTTTCTAAAAATAAATTTTTTCACAAACACTCATATAATACGATTACAGTGACCAGATTGAACAATGAATCAATAAACTTTGACAAAAGTAACATCACATGAGGATTAGGTTCTCTTAATTAGGTTAGTAACAATAATAACTAACCAATAAAATTTAGGGTTAATTATATTTTACCATCCAAATCATGATTGTTTTTACATTTTGGTATTTAAGCTTTTTTTTTTTTGTCAATTTTATGAAGCTTTGCACTTTGTCATTTATAACTGTTTTCCCCTCAAGTTATTTATTGGAAAAACATTGCATACAGAGGACATGTAATATTTAAGAGTTATGTGATGTGATTTTTTCACATAAGCAAAATATTTAATGTTTTTTCATCTGAAAAATGAACAAAAAAAAAAGTTATATAGCAAAATACAAATATCACAAAATTGAGATAGTATATAAAAAAATTAGATATCAAAATATAAAAACAAATATAATTCGAACCACAAAATATAATTTTCAGTATAATTTTATAGTCAGCACAAATAATAACATATAGAGGAGGCTGGAACTAAACCTATTTTATTAAATGAAGAGTCTTATAATTATTCCGGTTCTTGTAATTATTACCTAAGAAAATAGGGGAGCATTAATTTATGTAGTTTCCCTACCCTGCATTACCACTAATTGAAACTAACGACGTTATTTATTTTTTTTGTAAAAACACTATCATGTATTTATCTATTATATATTAGTTTTTATTTTAATCATCGGTGAATACTTTTTTATTTCATAAAATACATAGGATATAATCAATCAATCTCAATCATTAGATTTTAAATTTATAAAAAAATATTAAGAAACCAAATTTTATTATATTATAATTATAATTATAAACTATAAAAAATAATAGTATTATTTTACAAAATAAAATTAATAAACCCAATCCCACCCACCCCGCCACCAGGCTGCCCTCCCCCGTCGCCCAACGTAGAGAGGCATTATCACCGTCGCCCCCCAATCTGAGCGACCATTGTCGCGGTCAAACTCAGATCACATACACCAATATTTACACGAATCATCATTATTTTTTTACAAATTACATGTACACCTCATGGAAATATAAATATTATTATACAAATTATCCCTATTTCTTAAAGATAATGAATGATTTCTATGATTATATATAAAATAAAATAAAAATAATTTACGTAAATAGTAAACATACCATATGTGGAGTACATACAATTAAGGGAAAAATGCGAGCAAATATTTGTGATATTGCAAATAAGCAAATTATATTTTTATAAAAAAATAGTAACATATCTCCCTGTGTTTTTTAAAAATACAATAATTTTATCTCTCTGTAATTTTTAAAATAAAGCAATTTACCTTTTTAAATAGGGTGATAAATTGATTTATTTTAAAAAATATAAAATTTTTATAAAGAGGTAATGTGCTGTTTTATAATATTATATGAAAATAATTTATATTAAACCCTACTATTAATTATATTCAAAGAGAATTGCGGCTGCTTTTGAGAGACAGAAGCGATGGTGCGTGAAAATAAAGTATAGGGAGAGCGAATGAAGTCGTTCCTTGATAAAGAAAAAGGAAGTATATACAGTATTTTGTACTGCAACATAACCAAAAAGAGATTAAAAAGAGAGGAAATGGGAGAGAAAGCGTTGCAGAAACAAGAAAAGGAGGAGACTTGACGGAGTGTGATGCGTATTCTTAATTAGAGTAAAGACGCCTTCTCATCTCTTCGTATAAGCAAAAGTCGAAGATACCGCCCCATTGCCATTCTATACTTTGCTTATGAATCGAATTCCATTTTCGGCCTTCTTTCTTTCTTTCGACTTCTTTACTACACAACATTCTGCCCATTAAACGACGGGAACAAGAAAGATAAGCTTCGCTGGATTTGTCATTATTGGGATCCTCAACTCTTTTTTTCTCTTTTGGGTTCACGTAATCTAACTATCCGTTTCTGTTTCTTGTCTTGATCGGATCTGAAAAGGACTCCCACAACAATTTAGCGGGAAGAGAGCTTTTGCTACCAAGTTCGATTTCTATCTCAGAGTCTTTTCATGATTGTTAAGCATTTGCGTTCTCTAATGAGGTAAGTGGAGAATCTGTTTTTGCTGTTCTTAGTGTTGTTTTCATTGTGGGGTTTGATTGTTGGTTTCTTGATTTTGGTTTCTGCGCTAATTTAAGCCCGGAAAATAAGCTTGATATGTGATGGGAAACAAGAATTGCGTCAATTTTATGTATGTATGATCATGAAGGAACTGAATAGTTGTGTACTGAATTCTTGGGGTGCTCTTTTCTTGTAATCTTTAATGAATGGGGTTGACAATTTTCACTTTTCAGAGACAGTGATTTTCTTGATGTTGGAAGGTTTACATCTACAAGGGTTGCTATTAGTGCAGGAGAGTTGTTTGTTGCATTGGTGCCTTTTCATTATTTCTCTTGTTTATATGCTTTTAGGGATATTTGATTCTTGCTTCAGATTTTCTTGAGAAAAAAACAGCCGGTTTTGGAGAGTGCTTAGGTTATTTAAATTTCTATTCCATTTTGATGGTGTTATAATGTTTCAGTGACGATAATGCCGTCTGATCAGGGAGTTGATTTGTTACAGATGACATCCAATTCCGTCAGCACGAGGAATATTCATGCTCCCCGTCCTCCATCTGCCAGACAACATAGTCGTGAAGCGGGCTCATCTGAATCTCGTGCAGTCCCTAAAGATCACGATATGAGAACTACCTATGCTAAATCCAGCTCCAAGGCTGTTTCAGAATGTCGCTATGAAACATCCCGTTTTATTATGCGAGAAAATGAGCAAGGGCAGGAGCAATTTCATTGTAGAGATGAAGGAAAAGATATAAGCCAGGAGCAGGCTACAACATCTGAAACCAATGATGTCAAGAATTGCAATCCTAATGGGCTTTTGGAATCAGCTGATGTTGCTTCATTGCCTGCTGAAGGAGCTGTAGACCTGTTAAATGCTCGATTACTTTCAAAATCAGGAGTCGCTTACTGTTCAAGCCCCCAAAACAGTTTCTACTCTGCTACAGAGTATGCAGAAGCTAAACAAAGCTTCACCAACACTGAAGTCAGTGAAAGTATGAGCAGTGTGGAGAAAAATGGTGAAAATGTGGAAGTCAGCAACTTGCGTGATTTCGTGAAGAGCAGGAAGACTAGTCTATATAGAGGCAGCACTGGCAGTGATTTTAGTGATGAAACCAGCTCTAGTAGTTTTAGCAGTGCTATATACAAACCACACAAAGCAAATGATACAAGGTGGGAAGCAATTCAAGCCGTTAGAACTCGTAAAAATGGGTCATTGGAGTCGAAAAATTTCAGGATTTTCAAGAGGCTAGGATGTGGAGATATAGGCACTGTCCATCTGGCGGAGTTGATTGGCACACAAACTTGTTTTGCCATAAAAGTGATGGATAAAGAAACTCTAGCAAGTCGGAAGAAGCTTCTCAGAGCTCAGACGGAAAGAGAGATTCTGCAGTCTCTTGATCATCCCTTTCTGCCCACCTTATATGCTCACTTTGAGACGGAGAAATTATCATTCCTAGTGATGGAGTTTTGTCCTGGGGGAGATTTGCATGCACTTCGGCAAAGACAACCTGGGAAGTTCTTTACAGAGCATGCTGCCAGGTAGAGAGTGATTAACTCTGTTTGATTTCTGTGTTTTTTTTTTAGTCAATTGAACCTTTAGAAGAATTATATTTCATTATAAATTCGTTTGCAGTATGCTTGATTCAAAATATAAGATTATCCTCCTTGAATGAGGCGGACATCATGAATTCTTTATGTCATACATATGTAGGGTTCCTGTCTCCACCTAATCCATAAAACTCAAGTATGCAGTGCTGAAGTCTATTAAAGCCAAGCTTGCACAAATGGTCCCTATCTCCTGTTAGCAGAATGGCAAGCTAAAGCATCTCTTTAATATGTGTTGTCTCTAGGATGCAGGAAGTTAGCTTCATTAAGTGAATATGCTGAACTCAAAACATTATTTTCGAACTTCCCCTTTATGCATATGTGAGCTCTGATCACTCTTTTCGACTTATTTCAATTATCTAATTAACTGCTATAACAGCCCCTTACTAAACTATTGAGATGGGAGTCCTGAACTTGAAAGTTTCTCGTTAAAATGCAAAAACATTTGAATGCAAACTTTCTATTTTTTTTTGTATTGAAATAAGAGGATGGCATGTCGGTGCCATGTTTTATGCTGTTCTTTCAGGTTCTACATTGCTGAAGTCCTCCTAGCTTTAGAGTATCTGCACATGCTTGGTATTATCTACAGAGATCTTAAACCAGAAAATGTTTTGGTGAGGGAAGATGGGCACATTATGCTTTCAGATTTCGACCTTTCGTTGAGATGTGCGGTGAGCCCAACTCTCGTTAAGTCCTCGAATGCAGAATCCAAGAACCTGGGACTCTGCATTCAGCCAGCTTGCCTCGAGCCATCATGCTCCATCCAGCCTACATGTTTCCGGCCACGATTGTCAGGCAAGCCCAAAAAGGAAAAAAAGACGAGACGATATGCAGAAATACACAACCACATCACTCTTCTTCCGGAACTGATAGCTGAACCTACAAACGCTCGTTCCATGTCCTTTGTGGGCACACATGAATATCTAGCACCCGAAATTGTCAAAGGTGAAGGTCATGGAAGTGCAGTGGATTGGTGGACATTCGGGATTTTTCTCTATGAGCTTTTGTTCGGGCGAACACCTTTCAAAGGAGCAGGGAATCGAGCTACATTGTTCAACATTGTTGGACAACCACTGAGGTTCCCTGACTCGCCTACAGTTAGCTTTGCTGCGAGGGACTTGATCAGAGGGTTGCTGGTGAAAGAACCACAGCATCGGCTCGCATACAGACGAGGGGCAACCGAAATAAAGCAACATCCATTTTTTCAGAACGTGAATTGGGCTCTTATTCGTTGTGCCAGTCCTCCGGAGGTACCTCCACCCTACATAATGGATAATGCAGGTGTACCTCCACCGGCGGCTGGGACAGTGCACGGTGTTGATGTGAAGCCGGCAGGTAATTACTACGAAATCGATTTCTTCTAAACCTGATTATTATTTCCTTTTCATCTCGCTCGACGTTTCATCTCTTCGACCCAATCATACATACTTGTAGGCTTACTGTTCCATTGGAAGGAATACAGATCTGTTATTCATATACTGAACTAAGTGTAAATTGCTGCAATCCATTGATTATTTTGCTCAAATTCTCATGCACAGCACAGGGATGTAAAATTCTTGATAAAGAAAATGAAATTAAAGAGAGAATATTATCATATCTTGATACTGTATGATTGTATATGAAGAATGATAATCCTGTGCTTCTTGCACTGTAGAACCATTTGATTACATATGAAGAGAGCTGGGCCAATCTTTGAAGAGTCAATGAGAAAACTCGACATCACTTCAATAATATAGTTGCACGTTAATCGGTATGTTGTGGATTGATGTGACTGCTGATACTGACACATAGCGTAAAACCGTAGTCAAATATGCTAACAAGTAACTTTTCTCCAATTATTAAAACTAAATTATAACATCATTTTTTAAAGTCTCAATTCATTGAATCGGATTAACTAACAGTCACTGAATCTGAAGAAAATACATGAATCAAGACGGGTTCTGGATAACAAAAAAAAAATGGTGAACTTGTATTGATATAAATACATAAATATTTTAGAATAAATTATAATAGATTTTTGTCAACGTTGATATAATTACAAATAGCTTCTCATTATTAAAAAATTATAAATATTCTCGTGATATTAACGAATGTCTAAGAAATACTCTTTATAATGTGCTGTCATGAATAGGTATTTGTTAGACAATTATTAATTTCATGGTGTATTATAAATTTTCAAACAAAGTAAGATATATTTGCAATCATAGCAAATTTTTAGGGAATTAACTCCATTGTAATTTATAGGAGATTATATGTTGTATGTATACAAGGGGGCATGCCACAAGTGCTAGTAGATAAAAAAAAAATTATTTTTGACAAATTATAATTTGTGACACTGCAATACCAAATATCAATTATACCCTTAAATACTTGTATCAATATAATTACTTATTTATTTTAAATGGCTCATGTTATTTTTTAATACCTATAATATTATCAATTTATCCTCGTTTTTATCGTGCTAATCACTTAATTTTAGTAATTTTAACAAAAATATAAGTACATTTAACAACTTAATTTTAATTTCAATAATCATTTTTTCTTGTCTTTAATATGTTTGTCATGTATTATATTATATTATTTATTGTATTTTACCTAAGAGGGTATTGGCTGAGCTTATAAGTTTAACAAAACTGTTTGATAAATTTTGTTCTAAAAACCTTATAATATCTCAAAATAAAATAATTGTGATTTTGGGAGCTCTTTAAAAAAATAAATTTAATTTATCTTTTTCTATACAATCTTTTAAACTATTTTATCTTAAAAAAACTATTATCTTGTTATTATTATTTATATAATTGATTTTTGATAATTTTTTTTTGATTATTATTAAAATATAAAGAATTTATTATACTAAAAATCCTAACATTTTATAAGTTTTGTTATCTTATTTACTCAAACACTTTAATAATTTATTTTTAAAATGAAATTCAATATTTTTTAAACTTTTAAAAATTTTATGAAGTAACGTTAGCCAAACACTCTTAAGTTATCAACTACCTAAAAAAAAGCTAAGAAAAAAATGCTGAAAAAACAATATTTTATAATAAAATTTATCCGATTACTTAGTTCAAGAAGGTAAAGTGTCGTGTTGATTTACTTAGAGGGAGAAATGAAGTACGTAATAGAATTGGGGGAGTAAAATGCAATTAACCTTTAATTTTATCCCCGTGTTCTCATGATTTTACTTCGAAAAAAACCTGACCTGAGGCGATGCGCATTGGGCACCCGACCCGATCTCTCTCCTCAGTCACACAAATATATCTGTTGCTCCAATCTCCAAAAGCTCTCCCAAGATTTCTTCCAAATATCTCACGTAAATCCCGCGGCTTCCCTCCGTTAGCGACTCAATCGTCTCCTAGGTGCAGCATGGCCGGAGAATCGGAGAGCTTCTCCACCGCCACGGAGGACAACGCCAAGTACGGATTCGAGCGAGCGGAGATGTACGAAAGCAACCTCGCCGGAACCGTTGACCCGTACGAACGCCACGTCTTCCTCTGCTACAAGTCTCATGAGTTGTGGCCTTCGCGCGTGGAGGATTCCGACTCCGATCCTCTCCCTAAGCTGCTCGCCTCCGCTCTCAAAGCTCGTAAAAACGATATCAGTCTCAAGGTCCATAGTTACTAAGAAACGCTAGCTCATTTCGTTTCTTTGTTTGTTATATTTTCCGCGTTGACTAGCACTTGAGGAAAGTATTCAGTAAAATCATGAAGCATTTGGTAATTCGGCGTTTGCATTTTCTGTTGTGGACATGATTAATTTCGTATGTAGATTTTTGTCCTCTCAAACTCGGAAGAATAGATCAATGTCAATATTAGTGAAAACGTGATTTCAATATGTTTTTGTTTATTATGTATCTTGCATATCACTAATCTTAGTTGATCGTATTATTGTGCGTTCTCAGCTTCTATTTTCTAGATACAATTTAGCCGCTCAGCTAGATGAGTTTTTTTCCTTAATCTTCAGACAAATGCTATGGCAATGAAGTCCTTTGTTCTATGTGCTTTAGTTTCACGGTGGTATATGTGCTTTCTATTAAAGAGTTGAAGGAATTGTTCAGTAGCATTAGTATGGATTTATATGATGCTTTTTATATTTCTAGATATTATGTTCTCATATAGCCGATCAGTCTTTTTCATGGTGTTGTTTGCGGTTTCATTAAATTTTGATGGCTTTAACTTGGTGATCTGGCCATTTTTATTTGTAGACTTTGTTTATTATGTAGTGAAGCATGGACTCGTGTTTGCTTTTCTACTGTACATATAAGGTCTGACCTACGTGCAGATCTGGTTAAGTGGTTTCTGAAGCACATTATTAGCTCTAATTTGATGAGTTTGGAATTTGTAGACTCGGTTGACCATATGCGAGAGAAGTGATGATGTGAAGTTGTCCAACGGAGATGTTCTAATTTTTCCAGAAATGATTATGTACAGGTACGAACCAAAGTTGGTGGGTGATTTGAATTGACTGTTAGACAAACTTAGTTATGCCGCTGACCTCAGCTCAGGGTCTAAATGGCCTATAGTCCTTCCTGTGTTCTCTCAGCTTTTACTTTTCACCAGCTGACCACAGCTTGGGATCTATAATTTCCCATGTTATGCTGTGTAAATTAAGTTTCTTAATTAGTTTGACTACTGCTGGGGCAGTGGGGCTCCAATGGATATTTCTCGTATAACTACGAGTTGCTTCCTTCGTGGAGCAACTGCTGCTTTTCAAAATTTAAGATATATTCTTAATAGTGTTTATGTTGCATTAAGGAGTTCAACTTATGGTTGTATTTGTATATTGGGTTTTTGTTTGTCTAATTTTTATTGTTTAATGGCTTCTCTTTTGTATAATTAAGGGGTTTGAAAGACTCAAATGTGGATAGCTTTGTTGAGGATGTGCTTGTTAATGGCAAACCTTGGCTGTCCGGAGTTCAGGAGGAGTTGATCGGTTCATATGTCTTTGTTTGTGCTCATAACAACCGAGACCGGAGATGTGGTGTTTGTGGCCCAGTTCTGATTCAAAAGTTTAAAGAGGAGATTGAATCCAAGGATCTGAAGAACCAGGTCTTTGTGACTGCTTGTTCACATGTAGGAGGACACAAGTATGCAGGCAATGTGATAATCTTTAGTGCGGGTCCTGATGGCAATATTGCTGGTAATTGGTAAGGACAATGCTTCATTGTGCTCTTTCATTTTGATACTACTACAGGACTTGTTCTGATATGGATTAATTGTTAAGATCTTAGTAGTTTTGATTCTATTTAATGTAGATCCACATCCCAAAATAACTTTATCATGATGACTAATCAATGATTCTTTTTACGTTTTCAGGTACGGGTATGTCGCACCTAGTGATGTTCTGGAATTGCTCGATAAACAAATTGGCAAGGGAGAAATCATTCATCGAATTTGGAGGTTTGTATTTCCTTCTTCATGGCTTGAGGATGAAGTGTCGACTGTCATTGTCAAAGGCTAAGCCTAGTCTGAAGCCACTAACTTTGTTTCTTTACCAATAATGAAGATCATTTTATCCA